>NC_054471.1:3595132-3895132 GCF_017639515.1 Carcharodon carcharias | reverse complement strand
TCCACACCTAACTCCCCAACTGCTCAGCACTCCACAGTTAACTCCCTAACTCCCCAACTCTCCAGCACTCCACACCTATCTCCCCAAATCCCCAGTACTCCACACCTAACTCCAAAACTCCCCAACTCCCCAGCACTCCTCACCTAACTCCCCAACTCCCCAGCAGTCCACACCTAACTCCCCAACTCCCCAGCACTCCACACCTAACTCCCCAAATCCCCAACTCTCCAGCACTCCACACCTATCTCCCCAAATCCCCAGTACTCCACACCTAACTCCCCAACTCCCCAGCACTCCACCACTAACCCCAACTCCCCAGCACTCCACACCTAACTCCCCAACACTCCCCACCTAACTCCCCAACTCCCCAGCACTCCAGACCTAACTCACCAACTCCCCAGCACTCCACGCTAGACTCCGCAACTCCCCAGCACTCCACCCCTAACTCCCCAACTCCCCATCGCTCCACACATAACTCACCAACTCCCCAACTCCCCAGCACTCCACACCTAACACCCCAACACCCCAGCACTTCACACCTAACTCCCCAACTCCCCAGCGCTCCACACCTAACTCCCCAACTCCCCAGCGCTCCCCACCTAACTCCCCAACTGCCCAGCACTCCACACCTAACTAACCAACTCCCCGACTCCCCAGCACTCCACACCTAACTCCCCAAATCCCAACTCCCCAGCACTCCACAACTAACTCCCCAAATCCCCAACTCCCCAGCACTCCACACCTAACTCCCCAACTCCCCAACTCCCCAGCACTCCACACCCAACTCCCCAACTCCCCAACTCCCCAGCACTCCACACCTAACTCCTGAACTCCCCAGATCTCCACACTAGACTCCTCAACTCCCCAGCACTCCACACCTAACTCCCCAACTCCCCAGATCTCCACACCTAACTCCCCAACTACCCAGCACTCCACACCTGACTCCCCAACTCCCGAATGCCCTAGCACTCCACACTAGACTCCTCAACTCCCCAGCACTCCACACATATCTCCCCAACACCCCAGAACTCCACACCTAACTCCCCAACTCCCCAACTCGCTAGCACTCCACAGTTAACTCCCCAACTCCACAGCACTCCACACCTAACTCCCCAACTCCCCAGAACTCCACACCTAACTCCCCAAATCCCCAACTCCCCAGCACTCCACACCTAACTCCACAACTCCCCAACTCACAGGACTCCACACCTAACTCCCCAAATCCCCAGCACTCCACACCTAACTCCCCAACTCCCCAGATCTCCACACCTAACTCCCCAACTCCCCAGCACTCCACACCAGCTCCCCAATTCCCGAATGCCCCAGCACTCCACACTAGACACCTCAACTCCCCAGCACTCCACACCTAACTCCACAACTCCCCAACTCACAGCACTCCACACCTAACTCCCCAAATCCCCAGCACTCCACACCTAACTCCCCAACTCCCCAGATCTCCACACCTAACTCCCCAACTCCCCAGCACTCCACACCAGCTCCCCAATTCCCGAATGCCCCAGCACTCCACACTAGACACCTCAACTCCCCAGCACTCCACACCTAACTCCCCAACACCCCAACCCCCCAGCACTCCACACCTAAATCCCCAAATCCCCAACTCCCCAGCGCTCCACAACTAACTCCACAACTCCCCAGCACTCCACACCTAAGAGCCCAACTCCCCAGCGCTCCACACCTAACTCCACAACTCCCCAGCACTCCACACCTAACTCCCCAACTCCCCAGCACTCCACACCTAACTCCTCAACTCCTCAGCGCTCCACACCTAACTCAACAACTCCCCAACTCCCCAGCACTCCACACCTAACTCCCCAACTCCCCAGCACTCCACACCTAACTCCCCAACTCCCCAGCACTCCACACCTAACACCCCAACTCCCCAGCACTCCACACATAACTCCCCAAATCCCCAGCGCTCCACACCTAACTCCCCAACTCCCCAAATCCCGAGCACTCCACACCTAACTCCCCAACTGCCCAGCATTCCACAGCTAACTCACCAACTCCGCGATTCCCCAGCACTCCACAACTAACTCCCCAAATCCCCAAATCCCAGGCACTACAAACCTAACTCCCCAACTCCCCAGCACTCCACACCTAACTCCCCAACTCTGCAACTCCCCAGCACTCCACAACTAACTCCCCAACTCCCCAGCACTCCACACCTAACTCCCCAACTGCCCAGCACTCCACACCTAACACCCCAAATCCCCAACTCCCCAGCACTCCACACCTAACTCCCCAACTCCCGAATGCCCCAACACTCCACACGTAACTCCCCAACTCCCCAACCCCCCAGCACTCCACATCTAAATCCCCAAATCCCCAGATCTCCACACCTAACTCCCCAACTCCCCATCACTCCCCACCTAACTCCCCAACTGCCCAGCACTCCAAACCTAACTCCCCAACTCCCCAGCACTCCACACCTAACACCCCAACTCCCCAGCAGTTCACACCTAACTCCCCAACTCCCCAGCGCTCCACACCTAACTCCCCAACTCCCCAGCACTCCCCACCTAACTCCCCAACTGCCCAGCACTCCACACCTAACTCACCAACTCCCCGGCTCCCCAGCACTCCACACCTAACTCCCCAAATCCCAACTCCCCAGCACTCCACAACTAACTCCCCAACTCCCCAACTCCCCAGCACTCCACACCTAACTCCCCAACTCCCCAACTCCCCAGCACTCCACACCTAACTCCCGAACTCCCCAGATCTCCACACTAGACTCCTCAACTCCCCAGCACTCCACACCTAACTCCCCAACTCCCCAGAACTCCACACCTAAGTCCTCAACTCCCCAGCACTCCACACCTGTCTCCCCAACTCCCGAATGCCCTAGCACTCCACACTAGACTCCTCGACTCCCCAGCACTCCACACATATCTCCCCAACACCCCAGAACTCCACACCTAACTCCCCAACTCCCCAGCTCTCTAGCACTCCACAGTTAACTCCCCAACTCCACAGCACTCCACACCTAACTCCCCAACTCCACAGCACTCCACACCTAACTCCCCAAATCCCCAGCACTCAACAAATAACTCCCCAAATCCCCAGCACTCCACACTTATCTCCCCAAATCCCCAGAACTACACACCTAACTCCCCAACTCCCCATCTCCCCAGCACTCCACACCTAACTCCGCAACACCCCAGCACTCCACACCTAAATCCCCAACTCCCCAACTCCCCAGCACTCCACACCTAAATCCACAACTCCCCAGCACTCCACACCTAACAGCCCAACTCCCCAGCTCTCCACACCTAACTCCCCAAGTCCCCAGCAGTCCACACCTAACTCCCCAACTCCCCAACTCCCCAGTACTCCACACCTAACTCCCCAACTCCCCAGCACTCCACACCTAACTCCCCAACTGCCCAGCACTCGACAGCTAAATCCCCAACACCTCAGCACTCCACACCTAACTCCCCAAAGCCCCAGCACTCCACACCTAACTCCCCAACTCCCCAGCACTCAACACCTAACTCCCCAACTCCCCAGCTCTCCACACATAACTCCCCAACTCCCCAACCCCCCAGCACTCCACACCTAAATCCCCAACTCCCCAACTCCCCAGCGCTCCACACCTAACTCCACAACTCCCCAGCACTCCACACCTAACTCCCCAACTCCCCAGCACTCCACACTTAACTCCCCAACTCCCCAGAACTCCACACCTAACTCCCCAACTCCCCAATGCCCCAACACTCCCCACCTAACTCCCCAACTGCCCAGCACTCCACACTTAACTCGTCAACGCCCCAGCAATCCACACCTAACTCACCAAATCCCCAACTCCCCAGCACTCCACAGCTAACTCCCCAACTCCCCAGCACTCCACACCTAACTCCCCAACTCCCGAATGCCCCAGCACTCCACACTAGACTCCTCAACTCCCCAGCACTCCACACTTATCTCCCCAACTCCCCAGAGCTCCACACCTAACTCCCCAACTCCCCAACTCCCCAGCACACAACAACTAACTCCCCAACTCCCCAACACCCCAACAATCAACACCTAACACCCCAACTCCCCAACTACCCAGCACTCCACAATTAACTCCCCAACTGGCCAGAACCCCACACCTCACTCCCCAACTCCCCAATGCCCCAGCACTCCACCCCTAATTCCCCAACTCCCCAGCACTCCACACCTAACTCCCCAACTCCCCAACTACCCAGCACTCCACACTTATCTCACCAACTCCCCAGAACTCCATACCTAACTCCCCAACTCCCAAACTCCCCAGCACTCCACACCTAACTCCCCAACACCCCAACTCCCCAGCACTCCACACTTATCTCCCCAACTCCCCAGAACTCCATACCTAACTCCCCAACTCCCCAACTCTCTAGCACTCCACAGTTAACTCCCCAATTCCCCAGCACTCCATACCTAACTCCCCAACTCCCCAGCACTCAACACTTATCTCCCCAACTCCCCAGAACTCCACACCTAAATACCCAACTCCCCATCTCCCCTGTACTCCACACCTAACTCCCCAACTCTCCAACACTCCAACTCTCCACACCTAACACCCCAACTCCCCAAGACCCCAGCACTCCACACCTAACTCCCCAACTCCCCAGCACTCCACACCTAACTCCCCAACTCCCCAGCACTCCACACTTAACTCCCCAACTCCCCAGAACTCCACACCTAACTCCCCAAATCCCCAACACCCCAACTCTCCACACCTAACACCCCAACTCCCCAACTCCCCAGCACTCCACAGCTAACTCCCCAACTCCCCAGCACTCCACACCTAACTCACCAACTCCCCAATTCCCCAGCGCTCCACACCTAACTCCCCAACTCCCCAACTCCCCAGCAATCCACACTTAACTCCCCAAATCCCCAGAACTCCACACCTAACTCCCCAACTGCTCAGCACTCCACAGTTAACTCCCCAACTCCCCAACTCTCCAGCACTCCACACCTATATCCCCAAATCCCCAGTACTCCACACCTAACTCCCCAACTCCCCAACTCCCCAGCACTCCTCACCTAACACCCCAACTCCCCAGCAGTCCACACCTAACTCCCCAACTCCCCAGCACTCCACACCTAACTCCCCAACTCCCCAACTCTCCAGCACTCCACACCTATCTCCCCAAATCCCCAGTACTCCACACCTAACTCCCCAACTCCCCAACTCCCCAGCACTCCTCACTAACTCCCCAACTCCCCAGCAGTCCACATCTAACTCCCCAACTCCCCAGCACTCCACCCCTAACTCCCCAACACCCCAGCGCTCCACACCTAACTCCCCACCACTCCCCACCTAACTCCCCAACTCCCCAGCACTCCAGACCTAACTCAACAACTCCCCAGCACTCCACGCTAGACTCCTCAACTCCCCAGCACTCCACACCTAACAGCCCAACTCCCCAGCTCTCCACACCTAACTCACCAAGTCCCCAGCAGTCCACACCTAACTCCCCAACTCCCCAACTCCCCAGTACTCCACACATAACTCCCCAACTCCCCAGCACTCCACACCTAACTCCCCAACTGCCCAGCACTCGACACCTAAATCCCCAAAACCTCAGCACTCCACACCTAACTCCCCAAAACCCCAGCACTCCACACCTAACTCCCCAACTCCCCAGCACTCAACACCTAACTCCCCAGCTCCCCAACTCTCCACACATAACTCCCCAACTCCCCAACCCCCCAGCACTCCACACCTAAATCCCCAACTCCCCAACTCCCCAGCGCTCCACACCTAACTCCACAACTCCCCAGCACTCCACACCTAACGCCCCAACTCCCCAGCACTCCACACTTAACTCCCCTACTCCCCAGAACTCCACACCTAACTCCCCAACTCCCCAATGCCCCAACACTCCCCAGCTAACTCCCCAACTGCCCAGAACTCCACACTTAACTCGTCAACGCCCCTTCACTCCACACCTAACTCCCCAAATCCCCAACTCCCCAGCACTCCACAGCTAACTCCCCAACTCCCCAGCACTCCACACCTAACTCCCCAACTCCCGAATGCCCCAGCACTCCACACTAGACTCCTCAATTCCCCAGCACTCCACACTTATCTCCCCAACTCCCCAGAGCTCCACACCTAACTCCCCAACTCCCCAACTCCCCAGCACACAACAACTAACTCCCCAACTCCCCAACACCCCAACAATCAACACCTAACACCCCAACTCCCCAACTACCCAGCACTCCACAATTAACTCCCCAACTCCCCAGAACCCCACACCTCACCCCCCAACTCCCCAATGCCCCAGCACTCCACCCCTAATTCCCCAACTCCCCAGCACTCCATACCTAACTCCCCAACTCCCAAACTCCCCAGCACTCCACACCTAACTCCCCAACTCCCCAACTCCCCAGCACTCCACACTTATCTCCCCAACTCCCCAGAACTCCATACCTAACTCCCCAACTCCCCAACTCTCTAGCACTCCACAGTTAACTCCCCAACTCCCCAGCACTCAACACTTATCTCCCCAACTCCCCAGAACTCCACACCTAAATACCCAACTCCCCATCTCCCCTGTACTCCACACCTAACTCCCAAACTCTCCAACACTCCAACTCTCCACACCTAACACCCCAACTCCCCAACACCCCAGCACTCCACACCTAACTCCCCAACTCCCCAGCACTCCACACCTAACTCCCCAACTCCCCAGCACTCCACACTTAACTCCCCAACTCCCCAGAACTCCACACCTAACTCCCCAACTCCCCAACACCCCAACACTCCACACCAAACACCCCAACACCCCAACTCCCCAGCACACCACAGCTAACTCACCAACTCCCCAACTCCCCAGCGCTCCACACCTAAATCCCCAACTCCCCAACTCCCCAGCAATCCACACTTAACTCCCCAAATCCCCAGAACTCCACACCTAACTCCCCAACTGCTCAGCACTCCACAGTTAACTCCCCAACTCCCCAACTCTCCAGCACTCCACACCTATATCCCCAAATCCCCAGTACTCCACACCTAACTCCCCAACTCCCCAACTCCCCAGCACTCCTCACCTAACACCCCAACTCCCCAGCAGTCCACACCTAACTCCCCAACTCCCCAGCACTCCACACCTAACTCCCCAACTCCCCAACTCTCCAGCACTCCACACCTATCTCCCCAAATCCCCAGTACTCCACACCTAACTCCCCAACTCCCCAACTCCCCAGCACTCCTCACTAACTCCCCAACTCCCCAGCAGTCCACATCTAACTCCCCAACTCCCCAGCACTCCACCCCTAACTCCCCAACACCCCAGCGCTCCACACCTAACTCCCCACCACTCCCCACCTAACTCCCCAACTCCCCAGCACTCCAGACCTAACTCAACAACTCCCCAGCACTCCACGCTAGACTCCTCAACTCCCCAGCACTCCACACCTAACAGCCCAACTCCCCAGCTCTCCACACCTAACTCACCAAGTCCCCAGCAGTCCACACCTAACTCCCCAACTCCCCAACTCCCCAGTACTCCACACATAACTCCCCAACTCCCCAGCACTCCACACCTAACTCCCCAACTGCCCAGCACTCGACACCTAAATCCCCAAAACCTCAGCACTCCACACCTAACTCCCCAAAACCCCAGCACTCCACACCTAACTCCCCAACTCCCCAGCACTCAACACCTAACTCCCCAGCTCCCCAACTCTCCACACATAACTCCCCAACTCCCCAACCCCCCAGCACTCCACACCTAAATCCCCAACTCCCCAACTCCCCAGCGCTCCACACCTAACTCCACAACTCCCCAGCACTCCACACCTAACGCCCCAACTCCCCAGCACTCCACACTTAACTCCCCTACTCCCCAGAACTCCACACCTAACTCCCCAACTCCCCAATGCCCCAACACTCCCCAGCTAACTCCCCAACTGCCCAGAACTCCACACTTAACTCGTCAACGCCCCTTCACTCCACACCTAACTCCCCAAATCCCCAACTCCCCAGCACTCCACAGCTAACTCCCCAACTCCCCAGCACTCCACACCTAACTCCCCAACTCCCGAATGCCCCAGCACTCCACACTAGACTCCTCAATTCCCCAGCACTCCACACTTATCTCCCCAACTCCCCAGAGCTCCACACCTAACTCCCCAACTCCCCAACTCCCCAGCACACAACAACTAACTCCCCAACTCCCCAACACCCCAACAATCAACACCTAACACCCCAACTCCCCAACTACCCAGCACTCCACAATTAACTCCCCAACTCCCCAGAACCCCACACCTCACCCCCCAACACCCCAATGCCCCAGCACTCCACCCCTAATTCCCCAACTCCCCAGCACTCCATACCTAACTCCCCAACTCCCAAACTCCCCAGCACTCCACACCTAACTCCCCAACTCCCCAACTCCCCAGCACTCCACACTTATCTCCCCAACTCCCCAGAACTCCATACCTAACTCCCCAACTCCCCAACTCTCTAGCACTCCACAGTTAACTCCCCAACTCCCCAGCACTCAACACTTATCTCCCCAACTCCCCAGAACTCCACACCTAAATACCCAACTCCCCATCTCCCCTGTACTCCACACCTAACTCCCAAACTCTCCAACACTCCAACTCTCCACACCTAACACCCCAACTCCCCAAGACCCCAGCACTCCACACCTAACTCCCCAACTCCCCAGCACTCCACACCTAACTCCCCAACTCCCCAGCACTCCACACTTAACTCCCCAACTCCCCAGAACTCCACACCTAACTCCCCAACTCCCCAACACCCCAACTCTCCACACCTAACACCCCAACTCCCCAACTCCCCAGCACACCACAGCTAACTCACCAACTCCCCAACTCCCCAGCGCTCCACACCTAAATCCCCAACTCCCCAACTCCCCAGCAATCCACACTTAACTCCCCAAATCCCCAGAACTCCACACCTAACTCCCCAACTGCTCAGCACTCCACAGTTAACTCCCCAACTCCCCAACTCTCCAGCACTCCACACCTATCTCCCCAAATCCCCAGTACTCCACACCTAACGCCCCAACTCCCCAACTCCCCAGCACTCCTCACCTAACTCCCCAACTCCCCAGCAGTCCACACCTAACTCCCCAACTCCCCAGCACTCCACACCTAACTCCCCAACTCCCCAACTCTCCAGCACTCCACACCTATCTCCCCAAATCCCCAGTACTCCACACCTAACTCCCCAACTCCCCAACTCCCCAGCACTCCTCACTAACTCCCCAACTCCCCAGCAGTCCACACCTAACTCCCCAACTCCCCAGCACTCCACCCCTAAATCCCCAACTCCCCAGCGCTCCACACCTAACTCCCCACCACTCCCCACCTAACTCCCCAACTCCCCAGCACTCCAGACCTAACTCACCAACTCCCCAGCACTCCACGCTAGACTCCTCAAGTCCCCAGCACTCCACCCCTAACTCCCCAAATCCCCAGCGCTCCACACCTAACTCACCAACTCCCCAACTCCCCAGCACTCCACACCTAACTCCCCAACTCCCCAGCACTCCACACCTAACACCCCAACTCCCCAGCATTCCACACCTAACTCACCAACTCCGCGACTCCCCAGCACTCCACACCTAACTCCCCAAATCCCCAAATCCCGAGCACTCCACACCTAACTCCCCAACTCCCCAGCACTCCACTCCTAACTCCCCAACTCTCCAACTCCCCAGCACTCCACACCTAACTACCCAACTCCCCAGCACTCCCCACCTAACTCCCCAACTGCCCAGCACTCCACACCTAACTCACCAACTCGCTGACTCCCCAGTACTCCACACCTAACTCCCGAAATCCCCAACTCCCCAGCACTCCACACGTAACTCCCCAACTCCCCAGCACTCCACACCTAACTCCCCAACTCCCGATTGCCCCAACACTCCACACCTAACTCCCCAACTCCCCAAACCCCCAGCACTCCACACCTAAATCCCCAACTCCCCAACTCCCCAGCGCTCCACACCTAACTCCACAACTCCCCAGCACTCCACACCTAACAGGCCAACTCCCCAGCGCTCCACGCCTAACTCCACAACTCCCCAGCACTCCACACCTAACTCCCTAACTCCCCAGCACTCCACACTTAACTCCCCTACTACCCGGAACTCCACACCTAACTCCCCAACTCCCCAATGCCCCAACACTCCCCACCTAACTCTCCAAATCCCCAACTCCCCAGCGCTCCACACCTAACTCCCCAACTCCCCATCACTCCCCACCTAACTCCCCAGCTGCCCAGCACTCCACACCTAACTCACCAACTCGCTGACTCCCCAGTACTCCACACCTAACTCCCCAAATCCCCAACTCCCCAGCACTCCTCACCTAACTCGCAAACTCTCCACACCTAACACCCCAACTCCCCAACTCCCCAGCACTCCACACCTAACTCCCCAACTCCCGAATGCCCCAACACTCCCCACCTAACTCCCCAAATCCCCAACTCCCCTGCACTCCACACCTAACTCCCCAACTCCCCAGATCTCCACACCTAGCTCCCCAACTCCCCAGCACTCCACACCTAACTCCCCAACTCCCGAATGCCCCAGCATTCCACACTAGACTTCCCAACTCCCCAGCACTCCACACTTATCTCCCCAACTCCCGAGAACTCCACACTTGTCTCCCCAACTCCCCAGAACTCCACTCCTAACTCCTCAACTCCCCAGCACTCCACACCTAACTCCCCAACTCCCCAGCACTCCACAGCTAACTCCCCAACTCCCCAACATCCCAACTCTCCACACCTAACACCCCAACGCCCTAACTCCCCAGCACTCCAAACTTAACTCCCCTACTCCCCGGAACTCCACACCTAACTCCCCAACTCCCCAATGCCCCAACACTCCCCACCTAACTCTCCAAATCCCCAACTCCCCTGCACTCCACACCTAACTCCCCAACTCCCCAGATCTCCACACCTAACTCCCCAACTCCCCATCACTCCCCACCTAACTCCCCAGCTGCCCAGCACTCCACACCTAACTCACCAACTCGCTGACTCCCCAGTACTCCACACCTAACTCCCCAAATCCCCAACTCCCCAGCACTCCTCACCTAACTCCCCAACTCTCCACACCTAACACCCCAACTGCCCAACTCCCCAGCACTCCACACCTAACTCCCCAACTCCCGAATGCCCCAACACTCCCCACCTAACTCCCCAAATCCCCAACTCCCCTGCACTCCACACCTAACTCCCCAACTCCCCAGATCTCCACACCTAACTCCCCAACTCCCGAATGCCCCAGCATTCCAAGATAGACTACTCAACTCCCCAGCACTCCACACTTATCTCCCCAACTCCCCAGAACTCCACACTTATCTCCCCAACTCCCCAGAACTCCACTCCTAACTCCCCAACTCCCCAGCACTCCACACCTAACTCCCCAACTCCCCAGCACTCCACAGCTAACTCCCCAACTCCCCAACACCCCAACTCTCCACACCTAACACCCCAACTCCCCAACTCCCCAGCACTCCACAATTAACTCCCCAACTACCCAAAACCCCACACCTAACTCCCCAACTCCCCAGCGCTCCACAGCTAACTCCCCAACTCCCCAGCACTCCACACCTAGCTCGCCAACACTCCCCACCTAACTCCCCAACTCCCCAGCACTCCACACCTAACTCCACAACTCCCCAGCACTCCACACCTAACTCCCCAACTCCCCAGCACTCCACACCTAACTCCACAACTCCCCAGCACTCCACACCTAACTCCCCAACTCCCCAACTCCGCAGCAATCCACACCTAACTCCCCAACTCCCCAACTGCGCAGCACTCCACACCTAACTCACCAACTCCCCAGCACTCTACACTAGACTCCTCAACTCCCCAGCACTCCACACCTAACTCCCCAACTCCCCAGCACTCCACACCTAACTCCACAACTCCCCAGCACTCCACACCTAACTCCCCAACTCCGCAGCAATCCACACTTAACTCCCCAACTCCCCAGCACTCCACACCTAACTCACCAACTCCCCAGCACTCCACACTAGACTCCTCAACTCCCCAGCACTCCACACCTAACACCCCAACTCCCCAAATCCCCAGCACTCCACCCCTAACTCCCCAACTCCCCAGAGCTCCACACCTAACTCCCCAACTCCCCAGCACTCCACACCTAACTCCAAAACTCCCCAACTTCCCAGCAATCCACACTGAACTCCCCAACTCCCCAGCACTCCACTCCTAATTCCCCAACTCCCCAGCGCTCCACACCTAACTCCCCAACTCCCCAGCACTCCACACCTAACTCCCCAACTCCCCAACTCCCCAGCAATCCACACTTAACTCCCCAACTCCCCAGCACTCCACAAATAACTCCCCAACTCCCCAGCACTCAACACTTAACTCCGCAACTACCCAACTCCCCAGCACTCCACACCTAACTCCCCAACTCCCCATCTCCCCTGTACTCCACACCTAACTCCCCAGCTCTGCAAAACTCCAACTCTCCACACCTAACACCCCAAATCCCCAAGACCCCAGCACTCCACACCTAACTCCCCAACTCCCCAGCAGTCCACACTTAACTCCCCAACTCCCCAGAACTCCACACCTAACTCCCCAACTCCCCAACACCCCAACACTCCACACCTAACACCCCAACTCCCCAACTCCCCAGCACTCCACAGCTAACTCCCCAACTCCCCAGCACTCCACACCTAACTCACCAACTCCCCAACTCCAGAGCACTCCACACCTAACTCCCCAACTCCCCAACTCCCCAGCAATCCAAACTTAACTCCCCAAATCGCCAGAACTCCACACCTAACTCCCCAACTGCTCAGCACTCCACAGTTAACTCCCCAACTCCCCAACTCTCCAGCACTCCACACCTATCTCCCCAAATCCCCAGTACTCCACACCTAACTCCCCAACTCCCCAACTCCCCAGCACTCCTCACTAACTCCCCAACTCCCCAGCAGTCCACACCTAACTCCCCAACTCCCCAGCACTCCACCCCTAACTCCCCAACTCCCCAGCGCTCCACACCTAACTCCCCAACACTCCCCACCTAACTCCCCAACTCCCCAGCACTCCAGACCTAACTCACCAACTCCCCAGCACTCCACGCTAGACTCCTCAACTCCCCAGCACTCCACCCCTAACTCCCCAACTCCCCATCGCTCCACACCTAACTCACCAACTCCCCAACTCCCCAGCACTCCACACCTAACACCCCAACTCCCCAGCACTTCACACCTAACTCCCCAACTCCCCAGCGCTCCACACCTAACTCCCCAACTCCCCAGCACTCCCCACCTAACTCCCCAACTGCCCAGCACTCCACACCTAACTCACCAACTCCCCGACTCCCCAGCACTCCACACCTAACTCCCCAAATCCCAACTCCCCAGCACTCCACAACTAACTCCCCAAATCCCCAACTCCCCAGCACTCCACACCTAACTCCCCAACTCCCCAACTCCCCAGCACTCCACACCTAACTCCCCAACTCCCCAGATCTCCACACTAGACTCCTCAACTCCCCAGCACTCCACACCTAACTCCCCAACTCCACAGCACTCCACACCTAACTCCCCAACTCCCCAGCACTCCACACCTGACTCCCCAACTCCCGAATGCCCTAGCACTCCACACTAGACTCCTCAACTCCCCAGCACTCCACACATATCTCCCCAACACCCCAGAACTCCACACCTAACTCCCCAACTCCCCAACTCTCTAGCACTCCACAGTTAACTCCCCAACTCCACAGCACTCCACACCTAACTCCCCAAATCCCCAGCACTCAACAAATAACTCCCCAAATCCCCAGCACTCCACACTTATCTCCCCAACTCCCCAGAACTCCACACCTAACTCCCCAAATCCCCAACTCCCCAGCACTCCACACCAGCTCCCCAATTCCCGAATGCCCCAGCACTCCACACTAGACACCTCAACTCCCCAGCACTCCACACCTAACTCCACAACTCCCCAACTCACAGCACTCCACACCTAACTCCCCAAATCCCCAGCACTCCACACCTAACTCCCCAACTCCCCAGATCTCCACACCTAACTCCCCAACTCCCCAGCACTCCACACCAGCTCCCCAATTCCCGAATGCCCCAGCACTCCACACTAGACACCTCAACTCCCCAGCACTCCACACCTAACTGCCCAACACCCCAACCCCCCAGCACTCCACACCTAAATCCCCAAATCTCCAACTCCCCAGCGCTCCACACCTAACTCCACAACTCCCCAGCACTCCACACCTAAGAGCCCAACTCCCCAGCGCTCAACACCTAACTCCACAACTCCCCAGCACTCCACACCTAACTCCCCAACTCCCCAGCACTCCACACCTAACTCCCCAACTCCCCAGCGCTCCACACCTAACTCACCAACTCCCCAACTCCCCAGCGCTCCACACCTAACTCCACAACTCCCCAGCACTCCACACCTAACTCCCCAACTCCCCAGCACTCCACACCTAACTCCCCAACTCCCCAGCGCTCCACACCTAACTCACCAACTCCCCAACTCCCCAGCACTCCACACCTAACTCCCCAACTCCCCAGCACTCCACACCTAACTCCCCAACTCCCCAGCACTCCACACCTAACACCCCAACTCCCCAGCACTCCACACCTAACTCCCCAAATCCCCAGCGCTCCACACCTAACTCCCCAACTCCCCAAATCCCGAGCACTCCACACCTAACTCCCCAACTGCCCAGCATTCCACACCTAACTCACCAACTCCGCGACTCCCCAGCACTCCACACCTAACTCCCCAAATCCCCAAATCCCGAGCACTCCACACCTAACTCCCCAACTCCCCAGCACTCCACACCTAACTCCCCAACTCTCCAACTCCCCAGCACTCCACACCTAACTCCCCAACTCCCCAGCACTCCACACCTAACTCCCCAACTGCCCAGCACTCCACACCTAACTCCCCAAATCCCCAAATCCCCAGCACTCCACACCTAACTCCCCAACTCCCGAATGCCCCAACACTCCACACCTAACTCCCCAACTCCCCAACCCCCCAGCACTCCACACCTAAATCCCCAACTCCCCAACTCCCCAGCGCTCCACACCTAACTCCACAACTCCCCAGCACTCCACACCTAACAGCCCATCTCCCCAGCGCTCCACACCTAACTCCCCAACTCCCCAGCAATCCACACCTAACTCCCCAACTCCCCAGCACTCAACACCTAACTCCGCAACTCCCCAACTCCCCAGCACTCCACACCTAAATCCACAACTCCCCAGCACTCAACACCTAACTCCGCAACTCCCCAACTCCCCAGCTCTCCACACCTAACTCCCCAACTCCCCAGCAATCCACACCTAACTCCCCAACTCCCCAGCACTCAACACCTAACTCCGCAACTCCCCAACTCCCCAGCACTCAACACCTAACTCCGCAACTCCCCAACTCCCCAGCACTCCACACCTAACTCCCCAACTCCCCAGTACTCCACGCCTAACTCCACAACTCTCCATCACTCCACACCTAACTCCCCAACTCCCCAACTCCCCAGCACTCCACAGCTAACTCCCCAACTCCCCAGCACTCCACACCTAACTTCCCAACTCCCCAGCACTCCACACCTAACTCCCCAACTCCCCAGCACCCCAACTCTCCACACCACACACCCCAACTCCCCAACACCCCAACTCTCCACACCTAACTCCCCAACTCCCCAACTCCCCAGCACTCCACACCTAACTCCACAACTCCCCAGCACTCCACACCTAACTCCCCAACTCCCCAAATCCCCATCACTCCACACCTAACTCCCCAACTCCCCAGCACTCCACCCCTAACTCCCCAACTCCCCAGCGCTCCACACCTAACTCCCCAACACTCCCCAACTAACTCCTCAACTGTCCAGCACTCCACACCTAACTTACCAACTCCCCGACTCCCCAGCACTCCACAGCTAACTCTCCATCTCCCCAGCACTCCACACCTCACTCACCAACTCCCCGGCACTCCAAACATAACACCCAAACTCCCCAAATCTCCAGCACTCCACAGTTAAATCCCCGACTCCCCAGCACTCCACCCCTAACTCCCCAACTCCCCAACTCTCTAGCACTCCACAGTTAACTCCCCAACTCCCCAGCACTCAACACTTATCTCCCCAACTCCCCAGAACTCCACACCTAAATACCCAACTCCCCATCTCCCCTGTACTCCACACCTAACTCCCAAACTCTCCAACACTCCAACTCTCCACACCTAACACCCCAACTCCCCAAGACCCCAGCACTCCACACCTAACTCCCCAACTCCCCAGCACTCCACACCTAACTCCCCAACTCCCCAGCACTCCACACTTAACTCCCCAACTCCCCAGAACTCCACACCTAACTCCCCAACTCCCCAACACCCCAACTCTCCACACCTAACACCCCAACTCCCCAACTCCCCAGCACACCACAGCTAACTCACCAACTCCCCAACTCCCCAGCGCTCCACACCTAAATCCCCAACTCCCCAACTCCCCAGCAATCCACACTTAACTCCCCAAATCCCCAGAACTCCACACCTAACTCCCCAACTGCTCAGCACTCCACAGTTAACTCCCCAACTCCCCAACTCTCCAGCACTCCACACCTATCTCCCCAAATCCCCAGTACTCCACACCTAACGCCCCAACTCCCCAACTCCCCAGCACTCCTCACCTAACTCCCCAACTCCCCAGCAGTCCACACCTAACTCCCCAACTCCCCAGCACTCCACACCTAACTCCCCAACTCCCCAACTCTCCAGCACTCCACACCTATCTCCCCAAATCCCCAGTACTCCACACCTAACTCCCCAACTCCCCAACTCCCCAGCACTCCTCACTAACTCCCCAACTCCCCAGCAGTCCACACCTAACTCCCCAACTCCCCAGCACTCCACCCCTAAATCCCCAACTCCCCAGCGCTCCACACCTAACTCCCCACCACTCCCCACCTAACTCCCCAACTCCCCAGCACTCCAGACCTAACTCACCAACTCCCCAGCACTCCACGCTAGACTCCTCAAGTCCCCAGCACTCCACCCCTAACTCCCCAAATCCCCAGCGCTCCACACCTAACTCACCAACTCCCCAACTCCCCAGCACTCCACACCTAACTCCCCAACTCCCCAGCACTCCACACCTAACACCCCAACTCCCCAGCATTCCACACCTAACTCACCAACTCCGCGACTCCCCAGCACTCCACACCTAACTCCCCAAATCCCCAAATCCCGAGCACTCCACACCTAACTCCCCAACTCCCCAGCACTCCACTCCTAACTCCCCAACTCTCCAACTCCCCAGCACTCCACACCTAACTACCCAACTCCCCAGCACTCCCCACCTAACTCCCCAACTGCCCAGCACTCCACACCTAACTCACCAACTCGCTGACTCCCCAGTACTCCACACCTAACTCCCGAAATCCCCAACTCCCCAGCACTCCACACGTAACTCCCCAACTCCCCAGCACTCCACACCTAACTCCCCAACTCCCGATTGCCCCAACACTCCACACCTAACTCCCCAACTCCCCAAACCCCCAGCACTCCACACCTAAATCCCCAACTCCCCAACTCCCCAGCGCTCCACACCTAACTCCACAACTCCCCAGCACTCCACACCTAACAGGCCAACTCCCCAGCGCTCCACGCCTAACTCCACAACTCCCCAGCACTCCACACCTAACTCCCTAACTCCCCAGCACTCCACACTTAACTCCCCTACTACCCGGAACTCCACACCTAACTCCCCAACTCCCCAATGCCCCAACACTCCCCACCTAACTCTCCAAATCCCCAACTCCCCAGCGCTCCACACCTAACTCCCCAACTCCCCATCACTCCCCACCTAACTCCCCAGCTGCCCAGCACTCCACACCTAACTCACCAACTCGCTGACTCCCCAGTACTCCACACCTAACTCCCCAAATCCCCAACTCCCCAGCACTCCTCACCTAACTCGCAAACTCTCCACACCTAACACCCCAACTCCCCAACTCCCCAGCACTCCACACCTAACTCCCCAACTCCCGAATGCCCCAACACTCCCCACCTAACTCCCCAAATCCCCAACTCCCCTGCACTCCACACCTAACTCCCCAACTCCCCAGATCTCCACACCTAGCTCCCCAACTCCCCAGCACTCCACACCTAACTCCCCAACTCCCGAATGCCCCAGCATTCCACACTAGACTTCCCAACTCCCCAGCACTCCACACTTATCTCCCCAACTCCCGAGAACTCCACACTTGTCTCCCCAACTCCCCAGAACTCCACTCCTAACTCCTCAACTCCCCAGCACTCCACACCTAACTCCCCAACTCCCCAGCACTCCACAGCTAACTCCCCAACTCCCCAACATCCCAACTCTCCACACCTAACACCCCAACGCCCTAACTCCCCAGCACTCCAAACTTAACTCCCCTACTCCCCGGAACTCCACACCTAACTCCCCAACTCCCCAATGCCCCAACACTCCCCACCTAACTCTCCAAATCCCCAACTCCCCTGCACTCCACACCTAACTCCCCAACTCCCCAGATCTCCACACCTAACTCCCCAACTCCCCATCACTCCCCACCTAACTCCCCAGCTGCCCAGCACTCCACACCTAACTCACCAACTCGCTGACTCCCCAGTACTCCACACCTAACTCCCCAAATCCCCAACTCCCCAGCACTCCTCACCTAACTCCCCAACTCTCCACACCTAACACCCCAACTGCCCAACTCCCCAGCACTCCACACCTAACTCCCCAACTCCCGAATGCCCCAACACTCCCCACCTAACTCCCCAAATCCCCAACTCCCCTGCACTCCACACCTAACTCCCCAACTCCCCAGATCTCCACACCTAACTCCCCAACTCCCGAATGCCCCAGCATTCCAAAATAGACTACTCAACTCCCCAGCACTCCACACTTATCTCCCCAACTCCCCAGAACTCCACACTTATCTCCCCAACTCCCCAGAACTCCACTCCTAACTCCCCAACTCCCCAGCACTCCACACCTAACTCCCCAACTCCCCAGCACTCCACAGCTAACTCCCCAACTCCCCAACACCCCAACTCTCCACACCTAACACCCCAACTCCCCAACTCCCCAGCACTCCACAATTAACTCCCCAACTACCCAAAACCCCACACCTAACTCCCCAACTCCCCAGCGCTCCACAGCTAACTCCCCAACTCCCCAGCACTCCACACCTAGCTCGCCAACACTCCCCACCTAACTCCCCAACTCCCCAGCACTCCACACCTAACTCCACAACTCCCCAGCACTCCACACCTAACTCCCCAACTCCCCAGCACTCCACACCTAACTCCACAACTCCCCAGCACTCCACACCTAACTCCCCAACTCCCCAACTCCGCAGCAATCCACACCTAACTCCCCAACTCCCCAACTGCGCAGCACTCCACACCTAACTCACCAACTCCCCAGCACTCTACACTAGACTCCTCAACTCCCCAGCACTCCACACCTAACTCCCCAACTCCCCAGCACTCCACACCTAACTCCACAACTCCCCAGCACTCCACACCTAACTCCCCAACTCCGCAGCAATCCACACTTAACTCCCCAACTCCCCAGCACTCCACACCTAACTCACCAACTCCCCAGCACTCCACACTAGACTCCTCAACTCCCCAGCACTCCACACCTAACACCCCAACTCCCCAATTCCCCAGCACTCCACCCCTAACTCCCCAACTCCCCAGAGCTCCACACCTAACTCCCCAACTCCCCAGCACTCCACACCTAACTCCAAAACTCCCCAACTTCCCAGCAATCCACACTGAACTCCCCAACTCCCCAGCACTCCACTCCTAATTCCCCAACTCCCCAGCGCTCCACACCTAACTCCCCAACTCCCCAGCACTCCACACCTAACTCCCCAACTCCCCAACTCCCCAGCAATCCACACTTAACTCCCCAACTCCCCAGCAATCCACAAATAACTCCCCAACTCCCCAGCACTCAACACTTAACTCCGCAACTACCCAACTCCCCAGCACTCCACACCTAACTCCCCAACTCCCCATCTCCCCTGTACTCCACACCTAACTCCCCAGCTCTGCAAAACTCCAACTCTCCACACCTAACACCCCAAATCCCCAAGACCCCAGCACTCCACACCTAACTCCCCAACTCCCCAGCAGTCCACACTTAACTCCCCAACTCCCCAGAACTCCACACCTAACTCCCCAACTCCCCAACACCCCAACACTCCACACCTAACACCCCAACTCCCCAACTCCCCAGCACTCCACAGCTAACTCCCCAACTCCCCAGCACTCCACACCTAACTCACCAACTCCCCAACTCCAGAGCACTCCACACCTAACTCCCCAACTCCCCAACTCCCCAGCAATCCAAACTTAACTCCCCAAATCGCCAGAACTCCACACCTAACTCCCCAACTGCTCAGCACTCCACAGTTAACTCCCCAACTCCCCAACTCTCCAGCACTCCACACCTATCTCCCCAAATCCCCAGTACTCCACACCTAACTCCCCAACTCCCCAACTCCCCAGCACTCCTCACCTAACTCCCCAACTCCCCAGCAGTCCACACCTAACTCCCCAACTCCCCAGCACTCCACACCTAACTCCCCAACTCCCCAACTCTCCAGCACTCCACACCTATCTCCCCAAATCCCCAGTACTCCACACCTAACTCCCCAACTCCCCAACTCCCCAGCACTCCTCACTAACTCCCCAACTCCCCAGCAGTCCACACCTAACTCCCCAACTCCCCAGCACTCCACCCCTAACTCCCCAACTCCCCAGCGCTCCACACCTAACTCCCCAACACTCCCCACCTAACTCCCCAACTCCCCAGCACTCCAGACCTAACTCACCAACTCCCCAGCACTCCACGCTAGACTCCTCAACTCCCCAGCACTCCACCCCTAACTCCCCAACTCCCCATCGCTCCACACCTAACTCACCAACTCCCCAACTCCCCAGCACTCCACACCTAACACCCCAACTCCCCAGCACTTCACACCTAACTCCCCAACTCCCCAGCGCTCCACACCTAACTCCCCAACTCCCCAGCACTCCCCACCTAACTCCCCAACTGCCCAGCACTCCACACCTAACTCACCAACTCCCCGACTCCCCAGCACTCCACACCTAACTCCCCAAATCCCAACTCCCCAGCACTCCACAACTAACTCCCCAAATCCCCAACTCCCCAGCACTCCACACCTAACTCCCCAACTCCCCAACTCCCCAGCACTCCACACCTAACTCCCCAACTCCCCAGATCTCCACACTAGACTCCTCAACTCCCCAGCACTCCACACCTAACTCCCCAACTCCACAGCACTCCACACCTAACTCCCCAACTCCCCAGCACTCCACACCTGACTCCCCAACTCCCGAATGCCCTAGCACTCCACACTAGACTCCTCAACTCCCCAGCACTCCACACATATCTCCCCAACACCCCAGAACTCCACACCTAACTCCCCAACTCCCCAACTCTCTAGCACTCCACAGTTAACTCCCCAACTCCACAGCACTCCACACCTAACTCCCCAAATCCCCAGCACTCAACACATAACTCCCCAAATCCCCAGCACTCCACACTTATCTCCCCAACTCCCCAGAACTCCACACCTAACTCCCCAAATCCCCAACTCCCCAGCACTCCACACCTAACTCCACAACTCCCCAACTCACAGCACTCCACACCTAACTCCCCAAATCCCCAGCACTCCACACCTAACTCCCCAACTCCCCAGATCTCCACACCTAACTCCCCAACTCCCCAGCACTCCACACCAGCTCCCCAATTCCCGAATGCCCCAGCACTCCACACTAGACACCTCAACTCCCCAGCACTCCACACCTAACTCCACAACTCCCCAACTCACAGCACTCCACACCTAACTCCCCAAATCCCCAGCACTCCACACCTAACTCCCCAACTCCCCAGATCTCCACACCTAACTCCCCAACTCCCCAGTACTCCACACCAGCTCCCCAATTCCCGAATGCCCCAGCACTCCACACTAGACACCTCAACTCCCCAGCACTCCACACCTAACTGCCCAACACCCCAACCCCCCAGCACTCCACACCTAAATCCCCAAATCTCCAACTCCCCAGCGCTCCACACCTAACTCCACAACTCCCCAGCACTCCACACCTAAGAGCCCAACTCCCCAGCGCTCAACACCTAACTCCACAACTCCCCAGCACTCCACACCTAACTCCCCAACTCCCCAGCACTCCACACCTAACTCCCCAACTCCCCAGCGCTCCACACCTAACTCACCAACTCCCCAACTCCCCAGCGCTCCACACCTAACTCCACAACTCCCCAGCACTCCACACCTAACTCCCCAACTCCCCAGCACTCCACACCTAACTCCCCAACTCCCCAGCGCTCCACACCTAACTCACCAACTCCCCAACTCCCCAGCACTCCACACCTAACTCCCCAACTCCCCAGCACTCCACACCTAACTCCCCAACTCCCCAGCACTCCACACCTAACACCCCAACTCCCCAGCACTCCACACCTAACTCCCCAAATCCCCAGCGCTCCACACCTAACTCCCCAACTCCCCAAATCCCGAGCACTCCACACCTAACTCCCCAACTGCCCAGCATTCCACACCTAACTCACCAACTCCGCGACTCCCCAGCACTCCACACCTAACTCCCCAAATCCCCAAATCCCGAGCACTCCACACCTAACTCCCCAACTCCCCAGCACTCCACACCTAACTCCCCAACTCTCCAACTCCCCAGCACTCCACACCTAACTCCCCAACTCCCCAGCACTCCACACCTAACTCCCCAACTGCCCAGCACTCCACACCTAACTCCCCAAATCCCCAAATCCCCAGCACTCCACAACTAACTCCCCAACTCCCGAATGCCCCAACACTCCACACCTAACTCCCCAACTCCCCAACCCCCCAGCACTCCACACCTAAATCCCCAACTCCCCAACTCCCCAGCGCTCCACACCTAACTCCACAACTCCCCAGCACTCCACACCTAACAGCCCATCTCCCCAGCGCTCCACACCTAACTCCCCAACTCCCCAGCAATCCACACCTAACTCCCCAACTCCCCAGCACTCAACACCTAACTCCGCAACTCCCCAACTCCCCAGCACTCCACACCTAAATCCACAACTCCCCAGCACTCAACACCTAACTCCGCAACTCCCCAACTCCCCAGCTCTCCACACCTAACTCCCCAACTCCCCAGCAATCCACACCTAACTCCCCAACTCCCCAGCACTCAACACCTAACTCCGCAACTCCCCAACTCCCCAGCACTCAACACCTAACTCCGCAACTCCCCAACTCCCCAGCACTCCACACCTAACTCCCCAACTCCCCAGCACTCCACACCTAACTCCCCAACTCCCCAGCGCTCCACACCTAACTCCCCAACTCCCCAGCACTCCCCACCTAACTCCCCAACTCCCCAAAACCCCAACTCTCCACACCTAACTCCCCAACTCCCCAACACCCCAACTCTCCACACCTAACTCCCCAACTCCCCAAATCCCCAGTACTCCACACCTAACTCCCCAACTCCCCAGATCTCCACGCCTAACTCCCCAACTCCCCAGCACTCCACACCTAACTCTCCAACTCTCCAGCACTCCACACCTAACTCCCCAACTCCCCAACTCCCCGGCACTCCACACATAACTCCCCAACTCCCCAACTCCCCAGCACTCCACACCTAACTCCCCAACTCCCCCACTCCCCAACTCCCCAACTCCACAGCTAACTCCCCAACTCCCCAACTCCACACCTAACTCCCCAACTCCCAAACTCCCCAGCACTCCACCCCTACCTCCCCAACTCCCCAGCACTCCACACCTAACTCCCCAACTCCCGAATGCCCCAGCACTCCACACCTAACTCCCCAACTCCCCAGCACTCCACACCTAGCTCCCCAACATTCCCCACCTAACTCCCCAACTCCCCAGCACTCCACACCTAACTCCCCAACTCCCCAAGACCCCAGCACTCCACACCTAAGTCACCAACTCCCCGACTCCCCAGCACTACACACCTAAATCCCCAACTCCCCAATTCCCCAGCAATCCTCACTTAACTCCCCAAATCCCCAGAACTCCACACCTAACTCCCCAACTGCTCAGCACTCCACAGTTAACTCCCCAACTCCCCAACTCTCCAGCACTCCACACCTATCTCCCCAAATCCCCAGTACTCCACACCTAACTCCGCAACTCCCCAACTCCCCTGCACTCCTCACCTAACTCCCCAACTCCCCAGCACTCCACACATATCTCCCCAACACCCCAGAACTCCACACCTAACTCCCCAACTCCCCAACTCTCTAGCACTCCACAGTTAACTCCCCAACTCCACAGCACTCCACACCTAACTCCCCAAATCCCCAGCACTCAACAAATAACTCCCCAAATCCCCAGCACTCCACACTTATCTCCCCAACTCCCCAGAACTCCACACCTAACTCCCCAACTCCCCATCTCCCCAGCACTCCACACCTAACTCCGCAACACCCCAGCACTCCACACCTAAATCCCCAACTCCCCAACTCCCTTGCACTCCACACCTAAATCCACAACTCCCCAGCACTCCACACCTAACAGCCCAACTCCCCAGCTCTCCACACCTAACTCCCCAAGTCCCCAGCAGTCCACACCTAACTCCCCAACTCCCCAACTCCCCAGTACTCCACACCTAACTCCCCAACTCCCCAGCACTCCACACCTAACTCCCCAACTGCCCAGCACTCGACACCTAAATCCCCAACACCTCAGCACTCCACACCTAACTCCCCAAAACCCCAGCACTCCACAACTAACTCCCCAACTCCCCAGCACTCAACACCTAACTCCCCAACTCCCCAGCTCTCCACACCTAACTCCCCAACTCCCCAACCCCCCAGCACTCCACACCTAAATCCCCAACTCCCCAACTCCCCAGCGCTCCACACCTAAATCCACAACTCCCCAGCACTCCACACCTAACTCCCCAACTCCCCATCACTCCACACTTAACTCCCCTACTCCCCAGAACTCCACACCTAACTCCCCAACTCCCCAATGCCCCAACACTCCCCAGCTAAATCCCCAACTGCCCAGAACTCCACACTTAACTCGTCAACGCCCCTTCACTCCACACCTAACTCCCCAAATCCCCAACGCCCCAGCACTCCACAGCTAACTCCCCAACTCCCCAGCACTCCCCACCTAACTCCCCAACTCCCCAGCACTCGATACCTAACTCATTAACTCCCCAGCACTCCACGCTAGACTCCTCAACTCCCCAGCACTCCACCCCTAACTCCCCAAATCCCCAGCGCTCCACACCTAACTCACCAACTCCCCAACTCCCCAGCACTCCACACCTAACTCCCCAACTCCCCAGCACTCCACACCTAACTCCCCAACTCCCCAGCACTCCACACCTAACTCCCCAACTCCCCAGCATTCCACACCTAACTCACCAACTCCGCGACTCCCCAGCACTCCACACCTAACTCCCCAAATCCCCAAATCCCGAGCACTCCACACCTAACTCCCCAACTCCCCAGCACTCCACACCTAACTCCCCAACTCTCCAACTCCCAAGCACTCCACACCTAACTCCCCAACTCCCCAGCACTCCACACCTAACTCCCCAACTCCCCAGCACTCCACACCTAACTCCCCAACTCCCGATTGCCCCAACAATCCACACCTAACTCCCCAACTCCCCAACCCCCCAGCTCTCCACACCGAAATCCCCAACTCCCCAACTCCCCAGCGCTCCACACCTAACTCCACAACTCCCCAGCACTCCACACCTAACAGCCCAACTCCCCAGCGCTCCACACCTAACTCCACAACTCCCCAGCACTCCACACCTAACTCCCTAACTCCGCAGCACTCCACACTTAACTCCCCTACTACCCGGAACTCCACACCTAACTCCCCAACTCCCCAATGCCCCAACACTCCACACCTAACTCTCCAAATCCCCAACTCCCCTGCACTCCACACCTAACTCCCCAACTCCCCAGATCTCCACACCTAACTCCCCAGCTGCCCAGCACTCCACACCTAACTCACCAACTCGCTGACTCCCCAGTACTCCACACCTAACTCCCCAAATCCCCAACTCCCCAGCACTCCTCACCTAACTCGCAAACTCTCCACACCTAACACCCCAACTCCCCAACTCCCCAGCACTCCACACCTAACTCCCCAACTCCCGAATGCCCCAATACTCCCCACCTAACTCCCCAAATCCCCAACTCCCCTGCACTCCACACCTAACTCCCCAACTCCCCAGATCTCCACACTAGACTCCTCAACTCCCCAGCACTCCACACTTATCTCCCCAACTCCCGAGAACTCCACACTTGTCTCCCCAAGTCCCCAGAACTCCACTCCTAACTCCCCAACTCCCCAGCACTCCACACCTAACTCCCCAACTCCCCAGCACTCCACAGCTAACTCCCCAACTCCCCAACACCCCAACTCTCCACACCTAACACCCCAACTCCCTAACTCCCCAGCACTCCACACTTAACTCCCCTACTCCCCGGAACTCCACACCTAACTCCCCAACTCCCCAATGCCCCAACACTCCCCACCTAACTCTCCAAATCCCCAACTCCCCTGCACTCCACACCTAACTCCCCAACTCCCCAGATTTCCACACCTAACTCCCCAACTCCCCATCACTCCCCACCTAACTCCCCAGCTGCCCAGCACTCCACACCTAACTCACCAACTCGCTGACTCCCCAGTACTCAACACCTAACTCCCCAAATCCCCAACTCCCCAGCACTCCTCACCTAACTCCCCAACTCTCCACACCTAACACCCCAACTCCCCAACTACCCAGCACTCCACACCTAACTCCCCAACTCCCGAATGCCCCAACACTCCCCACCTAACTCCCCAAATCCCCAACTCCCCTGCACTCCACACCTAACTCCCCAACTCCCCAGATCTCCACACCTAACTCCCCAACTCCCCAGCACTCCACACCTAACTCCCCAACTCCCGAATGCCCCAGCATTCCACAATAGACTCCTCAACTCCCCAGCACTCCACACTTATCTCCCCAACTCCCGAGAACTCCACACTTATCTCCCCAACTTCCCAGAACTCCACTCCGAACTCCCCAGCTCCCCAGCACTCCACACCTAAATCCCCAACTCCCCAGCACTCCACAGCTAACTCCCCAACTCCCCAACACCCCAACTCTCCACACCTAACACCCCAACTCCCCAAAACCCCAGCACTCCACAATTAACTCCCCAACTACCCAGAACCCCACACCTAACTCCCCAACTCCCCAGCGCTCCACAGCTAACTCCCCAACTCCCAAACTCCCCAGCACTCCACACCTAACTCCCCAACTCCCCAGCACTCCACACCTAGCTCGCCAACACTCCCCACCTCACTCCCCAACTCCCCAGCACTCCACACCTAACTCCACAACTCCCCAGCACTGCACACCTAACTCCCCAACTCCCCAGCACTCCACACCTAACTCCACAACTCCCCAGCACTCCACACCTAACTCCCCAACTCCCCAACTCCGCAGCAATCCACACTTAACTCCCCAACTCCCCAGAACTCCACACCTAACTCCCCTACTCCCCAACTCCCCAGCACTCCACACATAACTCACCAACTCCCCAGCACTCTACACTAGACTCCTCAACTCCCCAGCACTCTACACCTAACTCCCCAACTCCCCAGCACTCCACACCTAACTCTACAACTCCCCAGAACTCCACACCTAACTCCCCAACTCCGCAGCAATCCACACTTAACTCCCCAACACCCCAGCACTCCACACCTAACTCACCAACTCCCCAGCACTCCACACTAGACTCCTCAACTCCCCAGCACTCCACACCTAACACCCCAACTCCCCAATTCGCCAGCACTCCACACCTAACTCCCCAAATCCCCAGCGCTGCACACCTAACTCCCCAACTCCCCAGCACTCCACAACTAACTCCAAAACTCCCCAACTTCCCAGCAATCCACACTTAACTCCCCAACTCCCCAGCACTCCACCCCTAACTCCCCAACTTCCCAGCGCTCCACACCTAACTCCCCAACTCCCCAGCACTCCACACCTAACTCCCCAACTCCCCAACTCCCCAGCAATCCACACCTAACTCCCCAACTCCCCAGCACTCAACACCTAACTCCGCAACTCCCCAACTCCCCAGCACTCCACACCTAACTCCCCAACTCCCCAGCACTCCACACCTAACTCCCCAACTCACCAGCGCTCCACACCTAACTCCCCAACTCCCCAGCACTCCCCACCTAACTCCCCAACTCCCCAAAACCCCAACTCTCAACAGCTAACTCCCCAACTCCCCAACACCCCAACTCTCCACACCTAACTCCCCAACTCCCCAAATCCCCAGTACTCCACACCTAACTCCCCAACTCCCCAGATCTCCACGCCTAACTCCCCAACTCCCCAGCACTCCACACCTAACTCCCCAACTCTCCAGCACTCCACACCTAACTCCCCAACTCCCCAACTCCCCGGCACTCCACACATAACTCCCCAACTCCCCAACTCCCCAGCACTCCACACCTAACTCCCCAACTCCCCCACTCCCCAACTCCCCAACTCCACAGCTAACTCCCCAACTCCCCAACTCCACACCTAACTCCCCAACTCCCAAACTCCCCAGCACTCCACCCCTAACTCCCCAACTCCCCAGCACTCCACACCTAACTCCCCAACTCCCGAATGCCCCAGCGCTCCACACCTAACTCCCCAACTCCCCAGCTCTCCACACCTAACTCCCCAACTCCCCAACTCCCCAGCTCTCCACACCTAACTCCCCAACTCCCCAACACCCTAGCACTCCACACCTAACTCACCAACTCCCCGACTCCCCAGCACTACACACCTAACTCCCCAACTCCCCAATTCCCCAGCAATCCTCACTTAACTCCCCAAATCCCCAGAACTCCACACCTAACTCCCCAACTGCTCAGCACTCCACAGTTAACTCCCCAACTCCCCAACTCTCCAGCACTCCACACCTATATCCCCAAATCCCCAGTACTCCACACCTAACTCCGCAACTCCCCAACTCCCCTGCACTCCTCACCTAACTCCCCAACTCCCCAGCAGTCCACACCTAACTCCCCAACTCCCCAGCACTCCACACCTAACTCCCCAACTCCCCAACTCTCCAGCACACCACACCTATCTCCCCAAATCCCCAGTACTCCACGCCTAACTCCCCAACTCCCCAACTCCCCAGCACTCCTCACCTAACTCCCCAACTCCCCAGCAGTCCACACCTAACTCCCCAACTCCCCAGCACTCCACCCCTAACTCCCCAACTCCCCAGCGCTCCACACCTAACTCCCCAACACTCCCCACCTAACTCCCCAACTCCCCAGCACTCCAGACCTAACTCACCAACTCCCCAGCACTCCATGCTAGACTCCTCAACTCCCCAGCACTCCACCCCTAACTCCCCAACTCCCCAGCGCTCCACACCTAACTCACCAACTCCCCAACTCCCCAGCACTCCACACCTAACTCCCCAACTCCCCAGCAGTCCACACCTAACACCCCAACTCCCCAGCGCTCCACACCTAACTCCCCAACTCCCCAGCACTCCACACCTAACTCCCCAACTCACCAGCACTCCCCACCTAACTCCCCAACTGCCCAGCATTCCACACCTAACAAACCAACTCCGCGACTCCCCAGCACTCCACACCTAACTCCCCAAATCCCCAAATCCCGAGCACTCCACAGCAAAAACCCAACTCCCCAGCACTCCACAACTAAATCCCCAACTCCCCAACTCCCCAGCACTCCACACCTAACTCCCCAACTCCCCAGCACTCCACACCTAACTCCCCAACTCTCCAACTCCCCAGCACTCCACACCTAACTCCCCAACTCCCCAGCACTCCCCACCTAACTCCCCAAATGCCCAGCACTCCACACCTAACTCACCAACTCGCTGACTCCCCAGTACTCCACACCTAACTCCCCAAATCCCAACTCCCCAGCACTCCACACCTAACTCCCCAACTCCCCAGCACTCCACACCTAACTCCCCAACTCCCCAACTCCCCAGCACTCCACACCTAACTCCCCAACTCCCCAACTCCCCAGCACTCCACACCTAACTCCCCAACACCCCAGCACTCCACACCTAACTCCCCAACTCCCCAGCACTCCCCACCTAACTCACCAACTCCCTGACTCCCCAGCACTCCACACCTAACTCCCCAACTCCCCAACACCCCAACTCTCCACACCTAACTCCCCAACTCCCCAACACCCCAACTCTCCCCACCTAACTCCCCAACTCCCCAGCACTCCAGACCTAACTCACCAACTCCCCAGCACTCCACGCTAGACTCCTCAACTCCCCAGCACTCCACCCCTAACTCCCCAACTCCCCAGCGCTCCACACCTAACTCCCCAAATCCCCAGCGCTGCACACCTAACTCCCCAACTCCCCAGCACTCCACAACTAACTCCAAAACTCCCCAACTTCCCAGCAAACCACACTTAACTCCCCAACTCCCCAGCACTCCACCCCTAACTCCCCAACTTCCCAGCGCTCCACACCTAACTCCCCAACTCCCCAGCACTCCACACCTAACTCCCCAACTCCCCAACTCCCCAGCAATCCACACCTAACTCCCCAACTCCCCAGCACTCAACACCTAACTCCGCAACTCCCCAACTCCCCAGCACTCCACACCTAACTCCCCAACTCCCCAGCACTCCACACCTAACTCCCCAACTCCCCAGCGCTCCACACCTAACTCCCCAACTCCCCAGCACTCCCCACCTAACTCCCCAACTCCCCAAAACCCCAACTCTCCACACCTAACTCCCCAACTCCCCAACACCCCAACTCTCCACACCTAACTCCCCAACTCCCCAAATCCCCAGTACTCCACACCTAACTCCCCAACTCCCCAGATCTCCACGCCTAACTCCCCAACTCCCCAGCACTCCACACCTAACTCCCCAACTCTCCAGCACTCCACACCTAACTCCCCAACTCCCCAACTCCCCGGCACTCCACACATAACTCCCCAACTCCCCAACTCCCCAGCACTCCACACCTAACTCCCCAACTCCCCCACTCCCCAACTCCCCAACTCCACAGCTAACTCCCCAACTCCCCAACTCCACACCTAACTCCCCAACTCCCAAACTCCCCAGCACTCCACCCCTAACTCCCCAACTCCCCAGCACTCCACACCTAACTCCCCAACTCCCGAATGCCCCAGCGCTCCACACCTAACTCCCCAACTCCCCAGCTCTCCACACCTAACTCCCCAACTCCCCAACACCCTAGCACTCCACACCTAACTCACCAACTCCCCGACTCCCCAGCACTACACACCTAACTCCCCAACTCCCCAATTCCCCAGCAATCCTCACTTAACTCCCCAAATCCCCAGAACTCCACACCTAACTCCCCAACTGCTCAGCACTCCACAGTTAACTCCCCAACTCCCCAACTCTCCAGCACTCCACACCTATATCCCCAAATCCCCAGTACTCCACACCTAACTCCGCAACTCCCAAACTCCCCTGCACTCCTCACCTAACTCCCCAACTCCCCAGCAGTCCACACCTAACTCCCCAACTCCCCAGCACTCCACACCTAACTCCCCAACTCCCCAACTCTCCAGCACACCACACCTATCTCCCCAAATCCCCAGTACTCCACGCCTAACTCCCCAACTCCCCAACTCCCCAGCACTCCTCACCTAACTCCCCAACTCCCCAGCAGTCCACACCTAACTCCCCAACTCCCCAGCACTCCACCCCTAACTCCCCAACTCCCCAGCGCTCCACACCTAACTCCCCAACACTCCCCACCTAACTCCCCAACTCCCCAGCACTCCAGACCTAACTCACCAACTCCCCAGCACTCCATGCTAGACTCCTCAACTCCCCAGCACTCCACCCCTAACTCCCCAACTCCCCAGCGCTCCACACCTAACTCACCAACTCCCCAACTCCCCAGCACTCCACACCTAACTCCCCAACTCCCCAGCAGTCCACACCTAACACCCCAACTCCCCAGCGCTCCACACCTAACTCCCCAACTCCCCAGCACTCCACACCTAACTCCCCAACTCCCCAGCACTCCCCACCTAACTCCCCAACTGCCCAGCATTCCACACCTAACAAACCAACTCCGCGACTCCCCAGCACTCCACACCTAACTCCCCAAATCCCCAAATCCCGAGCACTCCACAGCAAAAACCCAACTCCCCAGCACTCCACAACTAAATCCCCAACTCCCCAACTCCCCAGCACTCCACACCTAACTCCCCAACTCCCCAGAACTCCACACCTAACTCCCCAACTCTCCAACTCCCCAGCACTCCACACCTAACTCCCCAACTCCCCAGCACTCCCCACCTAACTCCCCAAATGCCCAGCACTCCAAACCTAACTCACCAACTCGCTGACTCCCCAGTACTCCACACCTAACTCCCCAAATCCCCAACTCCCCAGCACTCCACACCTAACTCCCCAACTCCCCAGCACTCCACACCTAACTCCCCAACTCCCCAACTCCCCAGCACTCCACACCTAACTCCCCAACTCCCTAACACCCCAGCACTCCACACCTAACTCCCCAATTCCCCAACTCCCCAGCACTCCACACCTAACTCCCCAACTCCCCAGCACTCCCCACCTAACTCACCAACTCCCTGACTCCCCAGCACTCCACACCTAACTCCCCAACTCCCCAACACCCCAACTCTCCACACCTAACTCCCCAACTCCCCAACACCCCAACTCTCCCCACCTAACTCCCCAACTCCCCAGCACTCCAGACCTAACTCACCAACTCCCCAGCACTCCACGCTAGACTCCTCAACTCCCCAGCACTCCACCCCTAACTCCCCAACTCCCCAGCGCTCCACACCTAACTCACCAACTCCCCAACTCCCCAGCACTCCACACCTAACTCCCCAACTCCCCAGCTCTCCACACCTAACTCCCCAACTCCCCAGCACTCCACACCTAACTCCCCAACTCCCCAGCACTCCACACCTAACTCCCCAACTCCCCAGCGCTCCACACCTAACTCCCCAACTCCCCAGCACTCCCCACCTAACTCCCCAACTGCCCAGCATTCCACACCTAACTCACCAACTCCGCGACTCCCCAGCACTCCACACCTAACTCCCCAAATCCCCAAATCCCGAGCACTCCACACCTAACTCCCCCACTCCCCAGCACTCCCCACCTAACTCCCCAACTGCCCAGCACTCCACACCTAACTCCCCAACTCCCCAGCACTCCACACCTAACTCCCCAACTCCCCAGCACTCCACACCTAACTCCCCAACTCCCCAACTCCCCAGCACTCCACACCTAACTCCCCAAATCCCCAACTCCCCAGCACTCCACACCTAACTCCCCAACTCCCCAGCACTCCACACCTAACTCCCCAACTCCCCAACTCCCCAGCACTCCACACCTAACTCCCCAACTCCCGAATGCCCCAACACTCCACACTAGACTCCTCAACTCCCCAGCACTCCACACCTAACTCCCCAACTCCCCAACCCCCCAGCACTCCACACCTAAATCCCCAACTCCCCAACTCCCCAGCGCTCCACACCTAATTCCACAACTCCCCAGCACTCCACACCTAACAGCCCAACTCCCCAGCGCTCCACACCTAACTCCACAACTCCCCAGCACTCCACACCTAACTCCCTAACTCCCCAGCACTCCACACTTAACTCCCCTACTCCCCGGAACTCCACACCTAGCTCCCCAACTCCCCAGATCTCCACACCTAACTCCCCAACTCCCCAGCACTCCCCACCTAACTCCCCCACTGCCCAGCACTCCACACCTAACTCACCAACTCGCTGACTCCCCAGTACTCCACACCTAACTCCCCAAATCCCCAACTCCCCAGCACTCCACACCTAACTCCCCAACTCCCGAATGCCCCAACACTCCCCACCTAACTCCCCAAATCCCCAACTCCCCTGCACTCCAAACCTAATTCCCCATCTCCCCAGCACTCCACACCTAACTCCCCAACTCCCCAGCACTCCACACCTAACTCCCCAACTCCCGAATGCCCCAGCATTCCACACTAGACTCCTCAACTCCCCAGCACTCCACACTTATCTCCCCAACTCCCCAGAACTCCACACTTATCTCCCCAACTCCCCAGAACTCCACTCCTAACTCCCCAACTCCCCAGCACTCCACACCTAACTCCCCAACTCCCCAGCACTCCACAACTAACACCCAACTCCCCAACACCCCAACTCTCCACACCTAACACCCCAACTCCCCAACTCCCCAGCACTCCACACCTAACTCCCCAACTCCCCAATGCCCCAGCACTCCACACCTAACTCCCCAACTCCCCAGCACTCCACAGCTAACTCCCCAACTCCCAAACTCCCCAGCACTCCACACCTAACTCCCCAACTCCCGAATTACCCAGCACTCCACACCTAACTCCCCAACTCCCCAGCACTCCACACCTAGCTCGCCAACACTCCCCAACTAACTCCCCAACTCCCCAGCACACCACACCTAACTCCACAACTCCCCAGCACTTCACACCTAACTCCACAACTCCCCAGCACTCCACACCTAACTCCCCAACTTTCCAGCACTCCACACCTAACTCCACAACTCCCCAGCACTCCACACCTAACTCCCCAACTCCCCAGAACTCCACACCTAACTCCCCAACTCCCCAACACCCCAGCACTCCACACCTAACTCACCAACTCCCCGACTCACCAGCACTCCACACCTAACTCCCCAACTCCCCAACTCCGCAGCAATCCACACTTAACTCCCCAACACCCCAGAACTCCACACCTAACTCCCCAACTCCCCAACTCCCCAGCACTCCACACCTAACTCCCCAACTCCCCAGCGCTCCACACCTAACTGCCCAACTCCCCAGCACTCCACACCTAATTCACCAACTCCCCAGCACTCCACACTAGACTCCTCAACTCCCCAGCACTCCACACCTAACTCCCCAACTCCACCGCACTCCACACCTAACTCACCAACTCCCCAGCACTCCACACTAGACTCCTCAACTCCCCAGCACTCCACACCTAACACCCCAACTCCCCAATTCCCCAGCACTCCACCCCTAACTCCCCAACTCCCCAGCGCTCCACACCTAACTCCCCAACTCCCCAGCACTCCACACCTTTTTCCGCAACTCCCCAACTCCCCAGCACTCCACACCTAACTCCCCAACTCCCCAACTCCCCAGCACTCCACACCTAACTACCCAACTCCCCAGCACTCCACACCTAACTCCCCAACTCCCCAACTCCCCAGCACTCCACACCTAACTCCCCAACTCCCCAGCAATCCCCACCTAACTCACCAACTCCCCGACTCCCCAGCACTACACACCTAACTCCCCAACTCCCCAATTCCCCAGCAATCCTCACTTAACTCCCCAAATCCCCAGAACTCCACACCTAACTCCCCAACTGCTCAGCACTCCACAGTTAACTCCCCAACTCCCCAACTCTCCAGCACTCCACACCTATATCCCCAAATCCCCAGTACTCCACACCTAACTCCGCAACTCCCCAACTCCCCTGCACTCCTCACCTAACTCCCCAACTCCCCAGCAGTCCACACCTAACTCCCCAACTCCCCAGCACTCCACACCTAACTCCCCAACTCCCCAACTCTCCAGCACAACACACCTATCTCCCCAAATCCCCAGTACTCCACGCCTAACTCCCCAACTCCCCAACTCCCCAGCACTCCTCACCTAACTCCCCAACTCCCCAGCAGTCCACACCTAACTCCCCAACTCCCCAGCACTCCACCCCTAACTCCCCAACTCCCAGGCGCTCCACACCTAACTCCCCAACACTCCCCACCTAACTCCCCAACTCCCCAGCACTCCAGACCTAACTCACCAACTCCCCAGCACTCCATGCTAGACTCCTCAACTCCCCAGCACTCCACCCCTAACTCCCCAACTCCCCAGCGCTCCACACCTAACTCACCAACTCCCCAACTCCCCAGCACTCCACACCTAACTCCCCAACTCCCCAGCAGTCCACACCTAACACCCCAACTCCCCAGCGCTCCACACCTAACTCCCCAACTCCCCAGCACTCCACACCTAACTCCCCAACTCCCCAGCACTCCCCACCTAACTCCCCAACTGCCCAGCATTCCACACCTAACAAACCAACTCCGCGACTCCCCAGCACTCCACACCTAACTCCCCAAATCCCCAAATCCCGAGCACTCCACAGCAAAAACCCAACTCCCCAGCACTCCACAACTAAATCCCCAACTCCCCAACTCCCCAGCACTCCACACCTAACTCCCCAACTCCCCAGCACTCCACACCTAACTCCCCAACTCTCCAACTCCCCAGCACTCCACACCTAACTCCCCAACTCCCCAGCACTCCCCACCTAACTCCCTAAATGCAAAGCACTCCAAACCTAACTCACCAACTCGCTGACTCCCCAGTACTCCACACCTAACTCCCCAAATCCCCAACTCCCCAGCACTCCACACCTAACTCCCCAACTCCCCAGCACTCCACACCTAACTCCCCAACTCCCCAACTCCCCAGCACTCCACACCTAACTCCCCAACTCCCTAACTCCCCAGCACTCCACACCTAACTCCCCAACTCCCCAACTCCCCAGCACTCCACACCTAACTCCCCAACACCCCAGCACTCCACACCTAACTCCCCAATTCCCCAACTCCCCAGCACTCCACACCTAACTCCCCAACTCCCCAGCACTCCCCACCTAACTCACCAACTCCCTGACTCCCCAGCACTCCACACCTAACTCCCCAACTCCCCAAAACCCCAACTCTCCACACCTAACTCCCCAACTCCCCAACACCCCAACTCTCCCCACCTAACTCCCCAACTCCCCAGCACTCCAGACCTAACTCACCAACTCCCCAGCACTCCACGCTAGACTCCTCAACTCCCCAGCACTCCACCCCTAACTCCCCAACTCCCCAGCGCTCCACACCTAACTCACCAACTCCCCAACTCCCCAGCACTCCACACCTAACTCCCCAACTCCCCAGCTCTCCACACCTAACTCCCCAACTCCCCAGCACTCCACACCTAACACCCCAACTCCCCAGCACTTCACACCTAACTCCCCAACTCCCCAGCACTCCACACCTAACTCCCCAACTCCCCAGCACTCCCCACCTAACTCCCCAACTGCCCAGCATTCCACACCTAACTCACCAACTCCGCGACTCCCCAGCACTCCACACCTAACTCCCCAAATCCCCAAATCCCGAGCACTCCACACCTAACTCCCCCACTCCCCAGCACTCCCCACCTAACTCCCCAACTGCCCAGCACTCCACACCTAACTCCCCAACTCCCCAGCACTCCACACCTAACTCCCCAACTCCCCAGCACTCCAGACCTAACTCCCCAACTCCCCAACTCCCCAGCACTCCACACCTAACTCCCCAAATCCCCAACTCCCCAGCACTCCACACCTAACTCCCCAACTCCCCAGCACTCCACACCTAACTCCCCAACTCCCCAACTCCCCAGCACTCCACACCTAACTCCCCAACTCCCTAATGCCCCAACACTCCACACTAGACTCCTCAACTCCCCAGCACTCCACACCTAACTCCCCAACTCCCCAACCCCCCAGCACTCCACACCTAAATCCCCAACTCCCCAACTCCCCAGCGCTCCACACCTAATTCCACAACTCCCCAGCACTCCACACCTAACAGCCCAACTCCCCAGCGCTCCACACCTAACTCCACAACTCCCCAGCACTCCACACCTAACTCCCTAACTCCCCAGCACTCCACACTTAACTCCCCTACTCCCCGGAACTCCACACCTAGCTCCCCAACTCCCCAGATCTCCACACCTAACTCCCCAACTCCCCAGCACTCCCCACCTAACTCCCCAACTGCCCAGCACTCCACACCTAACTCACCAACTCGCTGACTCCCCAGTACTCCACACCTAACTCCCCAAATCCCCAACTCCCCAGCACTCCACACCTAACTCCCCAACTCCCGAATGCCCCAACACTCCCCACCTAACTCCCCAAATCCCCAACTCCCCTGCACTCCAAACCTAATTCCCCATCTCCCCAGCACTCCACACCTAACTCCCCAACTCCCCAGCACTCCACACCTAACTCCCCAACTCCCGAATGCCCCAGCATTCCACACTAGACTCCTCAACTCCCCAGCACTCCACACTTATCTCCCCAACTCCCCAGAACTCCACACTTATCTCCCCAACTCCCCAGAACTCCACTCCTAACTCCCCAACTCCCCAGCACTCCACACCTAACTCCCCAACTCCCCAGCACTCCACAACTAACACCCAACTCCCCAACACCCCAACTCTCCACACCTAACACCCCAACTCCCCAACTCCCCAGCACTCCACACCTAACTCCCCAACTCCCGAATGCCGCAGCACTCCACACCTAACTCCCCAACTCCCCAGCACTCCACACCTAACTCCCCAACTCCCAAACTCCCCAGCACTCCACACCTAACTCCCCAACTCCCGAATGCCGCAGCACTCCACACCTAACTCCCCAACTCCCCAGCACTCCACACCTAACTCGCCAACACTCCCCAACTAACTCCCCAACTCCCCAGCACACCACACCTAACTCCACAACTCCCCAGCACTTCACACCTAACTCCACAACTCCCCAGCACTCCACACCTAACTCCCCAACTTTCCAGCACTCCACACCTAACTCCACAACTCCCCAGCACTCCACACCTAACTCCCCAACTCCCCAGAACTCCACACCTAACTCCCCAACTCCCCAACACCCCAGCACTCCACACCTAACTCACCAACTCCCCGACTCACCAGCACTCCACACCTAACTCCCCAACTCCCCAACTCCGCAGCAATCCACACTTAACACCCCAACACCCCAGAACTCCACACCTAACTCCCCAACTCCCCAACTCCCCAGCACTCCACACCTAACTCCCCAACTCCCCAGCGCTCCACACCTAACTGCCCAACTCCCCAGCACTCCACACCTAATTCACCAACTCCCCAGCACTCCACACTAGACTCCTCAACTCCCCAGCACTCCACACCTAACTCCCCAACTCCACCGCACTCCACACCTAACTCACCAACTCCCCAGCACTCCACACTAGACTCCTCAACTCCCCAGCACTCCACACCTGACACCCCAACTCCCCAATTCCCCAGCACTCCACCCCTAACTCCCCAACTCCCCAGCGCTCCACACCTAACTCCCCAACTCCCCAGCACTCCACACCTAACTCCCCAACTCCCCAACTCCCCAGCAATCCACACTTAACTCCCCAACTCCCCAGCACTCCACACCTTTTTCCGCAACTCCCCAACTCCCCAGCACTCCACACCTAACTCCCCAACTCCCCAACTCCCCAGCACTCCACACCTAACTCCCCAACTCCCCAGCACTCCACACCTAACTCCCCAACTCCCCAACTCCCCAGCACTCCACACCTAACTCCCCAACTCCCCAGCAATCCCCACCTAACTCACCAACTCCCCGACTCCCCAGCACTCCAAACCTAACTCCCCAACTCCCCAACACCCCAACTCTCCACACTTAACTCCCCAACTCCCCAACACCCCAACTCTCCCCACCTAACTCCCCAACTCCCCAGCACTCCAGACCTAACTCACCAACTCCCCAGGACTCCACGCTAGACTCCTCAACTCCCCAGCACTCCACCCCTAACTCCCCAACTCCCCAGCGCTCCACACCTAACTCACCAACTCCCCAACTCCCCAGCACTCCACACCTAACTCCCCAACTCCCCAGCGCTCCACACCTAACTCCCCAACTCCCCAGCACTCCACACCTAACACCCCAACTCCCCAGCACTTCACACCTAACTCCCCAACTCCCCAGCGCTCCACACCTAACTCCCCAACTCCCCAGCACTCCCCACCTAACTCCCCAACTGCCCAGCATTCCACACCTAACTCACCAACTCCGCGACTCCCCAGCACTCCACACCTAACTCCCCAAATCCCCAAATCCCGAGCACTCCACAGCAAACTCCCCAACTCCCCAGCACTCCACAACTAACTCCCCAACTCCCCAACTCCCCAGCACTCCACACCTAACTCCCCAACTCCCCAGCACTCCCCACCTAACTCCCCAACTGCCCAGCACTCCACACCTAACTCCCCAACTCCCCAGCACTCCACACCTAACTCCCCAACTCCCCAGCACTCCACACCTAACTCCCCAACTCCCCAACTCCCCAGCACTCCACACCTAACTCCCCAAATCCCCAACTCCCCAGCACTCCACACCTAACTCCCCAACTCCCCAGCACTCCACACCTAACTCCCCAACTCCCCAACTCCCCAGCACTCCACACCTAACTCCCCAACTCCCGAATGCCCCAACACTCCACACTAGACTCCTCAACTCCCCAGCACTCCACACCTAACTCCCCAACTCCCCAGCCTCCCAGCATTCCACACCTAAATCCCCAACGCCCCAACTCCCCAGCGCTCCACACCTAACTCCACAACTCCCCAGCACTCCACACCTAACTCCCTAACTCCCCAGCACTCCACACTTAACTCCCCTACTCCCCGGAACTCCACACCTAACTCCCCAACTCCCCAGATCTCCACACCTAACTCCCCAACTCCCCAGCACTCCCCACCTAACTCCCCAACTGCCCAGCACTCCACACCTAACTCACCAACTCGCTGACTCCCCAGTACTCCACACCTAACTCCCCAAATCCCCAACTCCCCAGCACTCCACACCTAACTCCCCAACTCCCGAATGCCCCAACACTCTCCACCTAACTCGCCAAATCCCCAACTCCCCTGCACTCCACACCTAATTCCCCATCTCCCCAGCACTCCACACCTAACCCCCCAACTCCCGAATGCCCCAGCATTCCACACTAGACTCCTCAACTCCCCAGCACTCCACACTTATCTCCCCAACTCCCCAGAACTCCACACTTATCTCCCCAACTCCCCAGAACTCCACTCCTAACTCCCCAACTCACCAGCACTCCACACCTAACTCCCCAACTCCCAAGCACTCCACAACTAACTCACCAACTCCCCAACACCCCAACTCTCCACACCTAACACCCCAACTACCCAACTCCCCAGCACTCCACAATTAACTCCCCAACTCCCCAGAACCCCACACCAACTCCCCAACTCCCCAATGCCCCAGCATGCCACACCTAACTCCCCACCTCCCCAGCGCTCCACAGCTAACTCCCCAACTCCCAAACTCCCCAGCACTCCACACCTAACTCCCCAACTCCCGAATTACCCAGCACTCCACACCTAACTCCCCAACTCCCCAGCACTCCACACCTAGCTCGCCAACACTCCCCACCTAACTCCCCAACTCCCCAGCACTCCACACCTAACTCCACAACTCCCCAGCACTCCACACCTAACTCCACAACTCCCCAGCACTCCACACCTAACTCCACAACTCCCCAGCACTCCACACCTAACTCCCCAACTCCCCAGCACTCCACACCTAACTCCCCAACTCCCCAACACCCCAGCACTCCACACCTAACTCACCAACTCCCCGACTCACCAGCACTCCACACCTAACTCCCCAAATCCCCAACTCCGCAGCAATCCACACTTAACTCCCCAACTCCCCAGAACTCCACACCTAACTCCCCAACTCCCCAACTCCCCAGCACTCCACACCTAACTCCCCAACTCCCCAGCGCTCCACACCTAACTGCCCAACTCCCCAGCACTCCACACCTAATTCACCAACTCCCCAGCACTCCACACTAGACTCCTCAACTTCCCAGCACTCCACACCTAACTCCCCAACTCCACCGCACTCCACACCTAACTCACCAACTCCCCAGCACTCCACACTAGACTCCTCAACTCCCCAGCACTCCACACCTAACACCCCAACTCCCCAACTCCCCAGCACACCACCCCTAACTCCCCAACTCCCCAGCGCTCCACACCTAACTCCCCAACTCCCCAGCACTTCTCACCTAACGCCCCAACTCCCCAACTCCCCAGCAATCCACACTTAACTCCCCAACTCCCCAGCACTCCACATCTAACTCCGCAACTCCCCAACTCCCCAGCACTCCACACCTAACTCCCCAACTCCCCAACTCCCCAGCACTCCACACCTAACTCCCCAACACCCCAGCACTCCACACCTAACTCCCCAACTCCCCAACTCCCCAGCACTCCACACCTAACTCCCCAACTCCCCAGCACTCCCCACCTAACTACCAACTCCCCGAATCCCCAGCACTCCACACCTAACTCCCCAACTCCCCAACACCCCAACTCTCCACACCTAACTCCCCAACTCCCCAACACCGCAACTCTCCCCACCTAACTCCCCAACTCCCCAGCACTCCAGCCCTAACTCACCAACTCCCCAGCACTCCACGCTAGACTCCTCAACTCCCCAGCACTCCACCCCTAACTCCCCAACTCCCCAGCGCTCCACACCTAACTCACCAACTCCCCAACTCCCCAGCACTCCACACCTAACTCCCCAACTCCCCAGCACTCCACACCTAACTCCCCAACTCCCCAGCACTCCCCACCTAACTCCCCAACTGCCCAGCACTCCACACCTAACTCACCAACTCCGCGACTCCCCAGCACTCCACACCTAACTCCCCAAATCCCCAAATCCCGAGCACTCCACAGCAAACTCCCCAACTCCCCAGCACTCCACAACTAACTCCCCAACTCCCCAACTCCCCAGCACTCCACACCTAACTCCCCAACTCCCCAGCACTCCGCACCTAACTCCCCAACTGCCCAGCACTCCACACCTAAGTCCCCAACTCCCCAGCACTCCACACCTAACTCCCCAACTCCCCAGCACTCCAAACCTAACTCCCCAACTCCCCAACTCCCCAGCACTCCACACCTAACTCCCGAAATCCCCAACTCCCCAGCACTCCACACCTAACTCCCCAACTCCCCAGCACTCCACACCTAACTCCCCAACTCCCCAACTCCCCAGCACTCCACACCTAACTCCCCAACTCCCGAATGCCCCAACACTCCACACTAGACTCCTCAACTCCCCAGCACTCCACACCTAACTCCCCAACTCCCCAACCCCCCAGCAATCCACACCTAAATCCCCAACTCCCCAACTCCCCAGCGCTCCACACCTAACTCCACAACTCCCCAGCACTCCACACCTAACAGCCCAACTCCCCAGCGCTCCACACCTAACTCCACAACTCCCCAGCACTCCACACCTAACTCCCTAACTCCCCAGCACTCCACACTTAACTCCCCTACTCCCCGGAACTCCACACCTAACTCCCCAACTCCCCAGATCTCCACACCTAACTCCCCAACTCCCCAGCACTCCCCACCTAACTCCCCAACTGCCCAGCACTCCACACCTAACTCACCAACTCGCTGACTCCCCAGTACTCCACACCTAACTCCCCAAATCCCCAACTCCCCAGCACTCCTCACCTAACTCCCCAACTCTCCTCACCTAACACCCCAACTCCCCAACTCCCCAGCACTCCACACCTAACTCCCCAACTCCCGAATGCCCCACTACTCCCCACCTAACTCCCCAAATCCCCAACTCCCCTGCACTCCACACCTAACTCCCGAACTCCCCAGATCTCCACACCTAACTCCCCAACTCCCCAGAACTCCACACTTATCTCCCCAACTCCCCAGAACTCCACTCCTAACTCCCCAACTCCCCAGCACTCCACACCTAACTCCCCAACTCCCCAGCACTCCACAACTAACTCCGCAACTCCCCAACACCCCAACTCTCCACACCTAACACCCCAACTACCCAACTCCCCAGCACTCCACAATTAACTCCCCAACTCCCCAGAACCCCACGCCTAACTCCCCAACTCCCCAATGCCCCAGCACTCCACACCTAACTCCCCAACTCCCCAGCGCTCCACAGCTAACTCCCCAACTCCCAAACTCCCCAGCACTCCATACCTAACTCCCCAAATCCCGAATTACCCAGCACTCCACACCTAACTCCCCAACTCCCCAGCACTCCACACCTAGCTCGCCAACACTCCCCACCTAACTCCCCAACTCCCCAGCACTCCACACCTAACTCCACAACTCCCCAGCACTCCACACCTAACTCCACAACTCCCCAGCACTCCACACCTAACTCCCCAACTCCCCAGCACTCCACACCTAACTCCACAACTCCCCAGCACTCCACACCTAACTCCCCAAATCCCCAGCACTCCACACCTAACTCCCCAACTCCCCAACACCCCAGCACTCCACACCTAACTCACCAACTCCCCGACTCACCAGCACTCCACACCTAACTCCCCAACTCCCCAACTCCGCAGCAATCCACACTTAACTCCCCAACTCCCCAGAACTCCACACCTAACTCCCCAACTCCCCAACTCCCCAGCACTCCACACCTAACTCCCCAACTCCCCAGCGCTCCACACCTAACTGCCCAACTCCCCAGCACTCCACACCTAATTCACCAACTCCCCAGCACTCCACACTAGACTCCTCAACTCCCCAGCACTCCACACCTAACTCCCCAACTCCACCGCACTCCACACCTAACTCACCAACTCCCCAGCACTCCACACTAGACTCCTCAACTCCCCAGCACTCCACACCTAACACCCCAACTCCCCAATTCCCCAGCACTCCACCCCTAACTCCCCAACTCCCCAGCGCTCCACACCTAACTCCCCAACTCCCCAGCACTCCACACCTAACTCCCCAACTCCCCAACTCCCCAGCAATCCACACTAAACTCCCCAACTCCACAGCACTCCACACCTAACTCCGCTACTCCCCAACTCCCCAGCACTCCACACCTAACTCCCCAACTCCCCAACACCCCAGCACTCCACACCTAACTCCCCAACTCCCCAGCACTCCACACCTAACTCCCCAACTCCCCAGCACACCCCACCTAACTCACCAACTCCCCGACTCCCCAGCACTCCACACCTAACTCCCCAACTCCCCAACACCCCAACTCTCCACACCTAACTCCCCAACTCCCCAACACCCCAACTCTCCCCACCTAACTCCCCAACTCCCCAGCACTCCAGACCTAACTCAGCAACTCCCCAGCACTCCACGCTAGACTCCTCAACTCCCCAGCACTCCACCCCTAACTCCCCAACTCCCCAGCGCTCCACACCTAACTCACCAACTCCCCAACTCCCCAGCGCTCCACACCTAAATCACCAACTCCCCAACTCCCCAGCACTCCACACCTAACTCCCCAACTCCCCAGCACTCCCCACCTAACTCCCCAACTGCCCAGCATTCCACACCTAACTCACCAACTCCGCGACTCCCCAGCACTCCACACCTAACTCCCCAAATCCCCAAATCCCGAGCACTCCACAGCAAACTCCTCAACTCCCCAGCACTCCACAACTAACTCCCCAACTCCCCAACTCCCCAGCACTCCACACCTAACTCCCCAACTCCCCAGCACTCCCCACCTAACTCCCCAACTGCCCAGCACTCCACACCTAACTCCCCAACTCCCCAGCACTCCACACCTAACTCCCCAACTCCCCAGCACTCCACACCTAACTCCCCAACTCCCCAACTCCCCAGCACTCCACACCTAACTCCCCAAATCCCCAACTCCCCAGCACTCCACACCTAACTCCCCAACTCCCCAGCACTCCACACCTAACTCCCCAACTCCCCAACTCCCCAGCACTCCACACCTAACTCCCCAACTCCCGAATGCCCCAACACTCCACACTAGACTCCTCAACTCCCCAGCACTCCACACCTAACTCCCCAACTCCCCAACCCCCCAGCACTCCACACCTAAATCCCCAACTCCCCAACTCCCCAGCGCTCCACACCTAACTCCACAACTCCCCAGCACTCCACACCTAACAGCCCAACTCCCCAGCGCTCCACACCTAACTCCACAACTCCCCAGCACTCCACACCTAACTCCCTAACTCCCCAGCACTCCACACCTAACTCCCCAACTCCCCAACTCCCCAGCACTCCACACTTAACTCCCCTACTCCCCGGAACTCCACACCAAACTCCCCAACTCCCCAGATCTCCACATCTAACTCCCCAACTCCCCAGCACTCCCCACCTAACTCCCCAACTGCCCAGCACTCCACACCTAACTCACCAACTCGCTGACTCCCCAGTACTCCACACCTAACTCCCCAAATCCCCAACTCCCCAGCACTCCACACCTAACTCCCCAACTCCCGAATGCCCCAACACTCTCCACCTAACTCGCCAAATCCCCAACTCCCCTGCACTCCACACCTAATTCCCCATCTCCCCAGCACTCCACACCTAACTCCCCAACTCCCGAATGCCCCAGCATTCCACACTAGACTCCTCAACTCCCCAGCACTCCACACTTATCTCCCCAACTCCCCAGAACTCCACTCCTAACTCCCCAACTCACCAGCACTCCACACCTAACTCCCCAACTCCCAAGCACTCCACAACTAACTCCCCAACTCCCCAACACCCCAACTCTCCACACCTAACACCCCAACTACCCAACTCCCCAGCACTCCACAATTAACTCCCCAACTCCCCAGAACCCCACACCAACTCCCCAACTCCCCAATGCCCCAGCATGCCACACCTAACTCCCTACCTCCCCAGCGCTCCACAGCTAACTCCCCAACTCCCAAACTCCCCAGCACTCCACACCTAACTCCCCAACTCCCGAATTACCCAGCACTCCACACCTAACTCCCCAACACCCCAGCACTCCACACCTAACTCCCCAACTCCCCAGCACTCCACACCTAACTCCCCAACTCCCCAGCACTCCACACCTAGCTCGCCAACACTCCCCACCTAACTCCCCAACTCCCCAGCACTCCACACCTAACTCCACAACTCCCCAGCACTCCACACCTAACTCCACAACTCCCCAGCACTCCACACCTAACTCCCCAACTCCCCAGCACTCCACAGCTAACTCCCCAACTCCCCAGCACTCCACACCTAACTCCCCAACTCCCAAACACCCCAGCACTCCACACCTAACTCACCAACTCCCCGACTCACCAGCACTCCACACCTAACTCCCCAAATCCCCAACTCCGCAGCAATCCACACTTAACTCCCCAACTCCCCAGAACTCCACACCTAACTCCCCAACTCCCCAACTCCCCAGCACTCCACACCTAACTCCCCAACTCCCCAGCGCTCCACACCTAACTGCCCAACTCCCCAGCACTCCACACCTAATTCACCAACTCCCCAGCACTCCACACTAGACTCCTCAACTTCCCAGCACTCCACACCTAACTCCCCAACTCCACCGCACTCCACACCTAACTCACCAACTCCCCAGCACTCCACACTAGACTCCTCAACTCCCCAGCACTCCACACCTAACACCCCAACTCCCCAACTCCCCAGCACTCCACCCCTAACTCCCCAACTCCCCAGCGCTCCACACCTAACTCCCCAACTCCCCAGCACTTCTCACCTAACGCCCCAACTCCCCAACTCCCCAGCAATCCACACTTAACTCCCCAACTCCCCAGCACTCCACATCTAACTCCGCAACTCCCCAACTCCCCAGCACTCCACACCTAACTCCCCAACTCCCCAACTCCCCAGCACTCCACACCTAACTCCCCAACACCCCAGCACTCCACACCTAACTCCCCAACTCCCCAACTCCCCAGCACTCCACACCTAAATCCCCAACTCCCCAGCACTCCCCACCTAACTCACCAACTCCCCGACTCCCCAGCACTCCACACCTAACTCCCCAACTCCCCAACACCCCAACTCTCCACACCTAACTCCCCAACTCCCCAACACCCCAACTCTCCCCACCTAACTCCCCAACTCCCCAGCACTCCAGCCCTAACTCACCAACTCCCCAGCACTCCACGCTAGACTCCTCAACTCCCCAGCACTCCACCCCTAACTCCCCAACTCCCCAGCGCTCCACACCTAACTCACCAACTCCCCAACTCCCCAGCACTCCACACCTAACTCCCCAACTCCCCAGCACTCCACACCTAACTCCCCAACTCCCCAGCACTCCCCACCTAACTCCCCAACTGCCCAGCACTCCACACCTAACTCACCAACTCCGCGACTCCCCAGCACTCCACACCTAACTCCCCAAATCCCCAACTCCCCAGCACTCCACACCTAACTCCCCAACTCCCCAGCACTCCACACCTAACTCCCCAACTCCCCAACTCCCCAGCACTCCACACCTAACTCCCCAACTCCCGAATGCCCCAACACTCCACACTAGACTCCTCAACTCCCCAGCACTCCACACCTAACTCCCCAACTCCCCAACCCCCCAGCACTCCACACCTAAATCCCCAACTCCCCAACTCCCCAGCGCTCCACACCTAACTCCACAACTCCCCAGCACTCCACACCTAACAGCCCAACTCCCCAGCGCTCCACACCTAACTCCACAACTCCCCAGCACTCCACACCTAACTCCCTAACTCCCCAGCACTCCACACTTAACTCCCCTACTCCCCGGAACTCCACACCTAACTCCCCAACTCCCCAGATCTCCACACCTAACTCCCCAACTCCCCAGCACTCCCCACCTAACTCCCCAACTGCCCAGCACTCCACACCTAACTCACCAACTCGCTGACTCCCCAGTACTCCACACCTAACTCCCCAAATCCCCAACTCCCCAGCACTCCTCACCTAACTCCCCAACTCTCCTCACCTAACACCCCAACTCCCCAACTCCCCAGCACTCCACACCTAACTCCCCAACTCCCGAATGCCCCACCACTCCCCACCTAACTCCCCAAATCCCCAACTCCCCTGCACTCCACACCTAACTCCCGAACTCCCCAGATCTCCACACCTAACTCCCCAACTCCCCAGAACTCCACACTTATCTCCCCAACTCCCCAGAACTCCACTCCTAACTCCCCAACTCCCCAGCACTCCACTCCTAACTCCCCAACTCCCCAGCACTCCACAACTAACTCCGCAACTCCCCAACACCCCAACTCTCCACACCTAACACCCCAACTACCCAACTCCCCAGCACTCCACAATTAACTCCCCAACTCCCCAGAACCCCACACCTAACTCCCCAACTCCCCAATGCCCCAGCACTCCACACCTAACTCCCCAACTCCCCAGCGCTCCACAGCTAACTCCCCAACTCCCAAACTCCCCAGCACTCCATACCTAACTCCCCAAATCCCGAATTACCCAGCACTCCACACCTAACTCCCCAACTCCCCAGCACTCCACACCTAGCTCGCCAACACTCCCCACCTAACTCCCCAACTCCCCAGCACTCCACACCTAACTCCACAACTCCCCAGCACTCCACACCTAACTCCACAACTCCCCAGCACTCCACACCTAACTCCCCAACTCCCCAGCACTCCACACCTAACTCCACAACTCCCCAGCACTCCACACCTAACTCCCCAACTCCCCAGCACTCCACACCTAACTCCCCAACTCCCCAACACCCCAGCACTCCACACCTAACTCACCAACTCCCCGACTCACCAGCACTCCACACCTAACTCCCCAACTCCCCAACTCCGCAGCAATCCACACTTAACTCCCCAACTCCCCAGAACTCCACACCTAACTCCCCAACTCCCCAACTCCCCAGCACTCCACACCTAACTCCCCAACTCCCCAGCGCTCCACACCTAACTGCCCAACTCCCCAGCACTCCACACCTAATTCACCAACTCCCCAGCACTCCATACTAGACTCCTCAACTCCCCAGCACTCCACACCTAACTCCCCAACTCCACCGCACTCCACACCTAACTCACCAACTCCCCAGCACTCCACACTAGACTCCTCAACTCCCCAGCACTCCACACCTAACACCCCAACTCCCCAATTCCCCAGCACTCCACCCCTAACTCCCCAACTCCCCAGCGCTCCACACCTAACTCCCCAAATCCCCAGCACTCCACACCTAACTCCCCAACTCCCCAACTCCCCAGCAATCCACACTTAACTCCCCAACTCCACAGCACTCCACACCTAACTCCGCTACTCCCCAACTCCCCAGCACTCCACACCTAACTCCCCAACTCCCCAACTCCCCAGCACTCCACACCTAACTCCCCAACTCCCCAGCACTCCACACCTAACTCCCCAACTCCCCAGCACACCCCACCTAACTCACCAACTCCCCGACTCCCCAGCACTCCACACCTAACTCCCCAACTCCCCAACACCCCAACTCTCCACACCTAACTCCCCAACTCCCCAACACCCCAACTCTCCCCACCTAACTCCCCAACTCCCCAGCACTCCAGACCTAACTCAGCAACTCCCCAGCACTCCACGCTAGACTCCTCAACTCCCCAGCACTCCACCCCTAACTCCCCAACTCCCCAGCGCTCCACACCTAACTCACCAACTCCCCAACTCCCCAGCGCTCCACACCTAACTCACCAACTCCCCAACTCCCCAGCACTCCACACCTAACTCCCCAACTCCCCAGCACTCCCCACCTAACTCCCCAACTGCCCAGCATTCCACACCTAACTCACCAACTCCGCGACTCCCCAGCACTCCACACCTAACTCCCCAAATCCCCAAATCCCGAGCACTCCACAGCAAACTCCTCAACTCCCCAGCACTCCACAACTAACTCCCCAACTCCCCAACTCCCCAGCACTCCACACCTAACTCCCCAACTCCCCAGCACTCCACACCTAACTCCCCAACTCCCCAACTCCCCAGCACTCCACACCTAACTCCCCAAATCCCCAACTCCCCAGCACTCCACACCTAACTCCCCAACTCCCCAGCACTCCACACCTAACTCCCCAACTCCCCAAATCACCAGCACTCCACAACAAAATCCCCAACTCCCGAATGCCCCAACACTCCACACTAGACTCCTCAACTCCCCAGCACTCCACACCTAACTCCCCAACTCCCCAACCCCCCAGCACTCCACACCTAAATCCCCAACTCCCCAACTCCCCAGCGCTCCACACCTAACTCCACAACTCCCCAGCACTCCACACCTAACAGCCCAACTCCCCAGCGCTCCACACCTAACTCCACAACTCCCCAGCACTCCACACCTAACTCCCTAACTCCCCAGCACTCCACACTTAACTCCCCTACTCCCCGGAACTCCACACCTAACTCCCCAACTCCCCAGATCTCCACACCTAACTCCCCAACTCCCCAGCACTCCCCACCTAACTCCCCAACTGCCCAGCACTCCACACCTAACTCACCAACTCGCTGACTCCCCAGTACTCCACACCTAACTCCCCAAATCCCCAACTCCCCAGCACTCCACACCTAACTCCCCAACTCCCGAATGCCCCAACACTCTCCACCTAACTCGCCAAATCCCCAACTCCCCTGCACTCCACACCTAATTCCCCATCTCCCCAGCACTCCACACCTAACTCCCCAACTCCCGAATGCCCCAGCATTCCACACTAGACTCCTCAACTCCCAAGCACTCCACACTTATCTCCCCAACTCCCCAGAACTCCACACTTATCTCCCCAACTCCCCAGAACTCCACTCCTAACTCCCCAACTCACCAGCACTCCACACCTAACTCCCCAACTCCCAAGCACTCCACAACTAACTCCCCAACTCCCCAACACCCCAACTCTCCACACCTAACACCCCAACTACCCAACTCCCCAGCACTCCACAATTAACTCCCCAACTCCCCAGAACCCCACACCAACTCCCCAACTCCCCAATGCCCCAGCATGCCACACCTAACTCCCCACCTCCCCAGCGCTCCACAGCTAACTCCCCAACTCCCAAACTCCCCAGCACTCCACACCTAACTCCCCAACTCCCGAATTACCCAGCACTCCACACCTAACTCCCCAACTCCCCAGCACTCCACACCTAGCTCGCCAACACTCCCCACCTAACTCCCCAACTCCCCAGCACTCCACACCTAACTCCACAACTCCCCAGCACTCCACACCTAACTCCACAACTCCCCAGCACTCCACACCTAACTCCCCAACTCCCCAGCACTCCACAGCTAACTCCCCAACTCCCCAGCACTCCACACCTAACTCCCCAACTCCCCAACACCCCAGCACTCCACACCTAACTCACCAACTCCCCGACTCACCAGCACTCCACACCTAACTCCCCAAATCCCCAACTCCGCAGCAATCCACACTTAACTCACCAACTCCCCAGAACTCCACACCTAACTCCCCAACTCCCCAACTCCCCAGCACTCCACACCTAACTCCCCAACTCCCCAGCGCTCCACACCTAACTGCCCAACTCCCCAGCACTCCACACCTAATTCACCAACTCCCCAGCACTCCACACTAGACTCCTCAACTTCCCAGCACTCCACACCTAACTCCCCAACTCCACCGCACTCCACACCTAACTCACCAACTCCCCAGCACTCCACACTAGACTCCTCAACTCGCCAGCACTCCACACCTAACACCCCAACTCCCCAACTCCGCAGCACTCCACCCCTAACTCCCCAACTCCCCAGCGCTCCACACCTAACTCCCCAACTCCCCAGCACTTCTCACCTAACGCCCCAACTCCCCAACTCCCCAGCAATCCACACTTAACTCCCCAACTCCCCAGCACTCCACATCTAACTCCGCAACTCCCCAACTCCCCAGCACTCCACACCTAACTCCCCAACTCCCCAACTCCCCAGCACTCCACACCTAACTCCCCAACACCCCAGCACTCCACACCTAACTCCCCAACTCCCCAACTCCCCAGCACTCCACACCTAACTCCCCAACTCCCCAGCACTCCCCACCTAACTCACCAACTCCCCGACTCCCAAGCACTCCACACCTAACTCCCCAACTCCCCAACACCCCAACTCTCCACACCTAACTCCCCAACTCCCCAACACCCCAACTCTCCCCACCTAACTCCCCAACTCCCCAGCACTCCAGCCCTAACTCACCAACTCCCCAGCACTCCACGCTAGACTCCTCAACTCCCCAGCACTCCACCCCTAACTCCCCAACTCCCCAGCGCTCCACACCTAACTCACCAACTCCCCAACTCCCCAGCACTCCACACCTAACTCCCCAACTCCCCAGCACTCCACACCTAACTCCCCAACTCCCCAGCACTCCCCACCTAACTCCCCAACTGCCCAGCACTCCACACCTAACTCACCAACTCCCCAAATCCCGAGCACTCCACAGCAAACTCCCCAACTCCCCAGCACTCCACAACTAACTCCCCAACTCCCCAACTCCCCAGCACTCCACACCTAACTCCCCAACTCCCCAGCACTCCGCACCTAACTCCCCAACTGCCCAGCACTCCACACCTAACTCCCCAACTCCCCAGCACTCCAAACCTAACTCCCCAACTCCCCAACTCCCCAGCACTCCACACCTAACTCCCGAAATCCCCAACTCCCCAGCACTCCACACCTAACTCCCCAACTCCCCAGCACTCCACACCTAACTCCCCAACTCCCCAACTCCCCAGCACTCCACACCTAACTCCCCAACTCCCCAACCCCCCAGCACTCCACACCTAAATCCCCAACTCCCCAACTCCCCAGCGCTCCACACCTAACTCCACAACTCCCCAGCACTCCACACCTAACAGCCCAACTCCCCAGCGCTCCACACCTAACTCCACAACTCCCCAGCACTCCACACCTAACTCCCTAACTCCCCAGCACTCCACACTTAACTCCCCTACTCCCCGGAACTCCACACCTAACTCCCCAACTCCCCAGATCTCCACACCTAACTCCCCAACTCCCCAGCACTCCCCACCTAACTCCCCAACTGCCCAGCACTCCACACCTAACTCACCAACTCGCTGACTCCCCAGTACTACACACCTAACTCCCCAAATCCCCAACTCCCCAGCACTCCTCACCTAACTCCCCAACTCTCCTCACCTAACACCCCAACTCCCCAACTCCCCAGCACTCCACACCTAACTCCCCAACTCCCGAATGCCCCACCACTCCCCACCTAACTCCCCAAATCCCCAACTCCCCTGCACTCCACACCTAACTCCCGAACTCCCCAGATCTCCACACCTAACTCCCCAACTCCCCAGAACTCCACACTTATCTCCCCAACTCCCCAGAACTCCACTCCTAACTCCTCAACTCCCCAGCACTCCACACCTAACTCCCCAACTCCCCAGCACTCCACAACTAACTCCGCAACTCCCCAACACCCCAACTCTCCACACCTAACACCCCAACTACCCAACTCCCCAGCACTCCACAATTAACTCCCCAACTCCCCAGAACCCCACACCTAACTCCCCAACTCCCCAATGCCCCAGCACTCCACACCTAACTCCCCAACTCCCCAGCGCTCCACAGCTAACTCCCCAACTCCCAAACTCCCCAGCACTCCATACCTAACTCCCCAAATCCCGAATTACCCAGCACTCCACACCTAACTCCCCAACTCCCCAGCACTCCACACCTAGCTCGCCAACACTCCCCACCTAACTCCCCAACTCCCCAGCACTCCACACCTAACTCCACAACTCCCCAGCACTCCACACCTAACTCCACAACTCCCCAGCACTCCACACCTAACTCCCCAACTCCCCAGCACTCCACACCTAACTCCACAACTCCCCAGCACTCCACACCTAACTCCCCAACTCCCCAGCACTCCACACCTAACTCCCCAACTCCCCAACACCCCAGCACTCCACACCTAACTCACCAACTCCCCGACTCACCAGCACTCCACACCTAACTCCCCAACTCCCCAACTCCGCAGCAATCCACACTTAACTCCCCAACTCCCCAGAACTCCACACCTAACTCCCCAACTCCCCAACTCCCCAGCACTCCACACCTAACTCCCCAACTCCCCAGCGCTCCACACCTAACTGCCCAACTCCCCAGCACTCCACACCTAATTCACCAACTCCCCAGCACTCCACACTAGACTCCTCAACTCCCCAGCACTCCACACCTAACTCCCCAACTCCACCGCACTCCACACCTAACTCACCAACTCCCCAGCACTCCACACTAGACTCCTCAACTCCCCAGCACTCCACACCTAACACCCCAACTCCCCAATTCCCCAGCACTCCACCCCTAACTCCCCAACTCCCCAGCGCTCCACACCTAACTCCCCAACTCCCCAGCACTCCACACCTAACTCCCCAACTCCCCAACTCCCCAGCAATCCACACTTAACTCCCCAACTCCACAGCACTCCACACCTAACTCCGCTACTCCCCAACTCCCCAGCACTCCACACCTAACTCCCCAACTCCCCAACTCCCCAGCACTCCACACCTAACTCCCCAACTCCCCAGCACTCCACACCTAACTCCCCAACTCCCCAGCACTCCCCACCTAACTCACCAACTCCCCGACTCCCCAGCACTCCACACCTAACTCCCCAACTCCCCAACACCCCAACTCTCCACACCAAACTCCCCAACTCCCCAACACCCCAACTCTCCCCACCTAACTCCCCAACTCCCCAGCACTCCAGACCTAACTCAGCAACTCCCCAGCACTCCACGCTAGACTCCTCAACTCCCCAGCACTCCACCCCTAACTCCCCAACTCCCCAGCGCTCCACACCTAACTCACCAACTCCCCAACTCCCCAGCACTCCACACCTAACTCCCCAACTCCCCAGCACTCCACACCTAAATCCCCAACTCCCCAACACCCCAACTCTCCACACCTAACTCCCCAACTCCCCAACACCCCAACTCTCCCCACCTAACTCCCCAACTCCCCAGCACTCCAGACCTAACTCAGCAACTCCCCAGCACTCCACGCTAGACTCCTCACCTCCCCAGCACTCCACCCCTAACTCCCCAACTCCCCAGCGCTCCACACCTAACTCACCAACTCCCCAACTCCCCAGCACTCCACACCTAACTCCCCAACTCCCCAGCACTCCACACCTAACTCCCCAACTCCCCAGCACTCCCCACCTAAGTCCCCAACTGCCCAGCATTCCACACCTAACTCACCAACTCCCCAACTCCCCAGCACTCCACACCTAACTCCCCAACTCCCCAGCACTTCACACATAACTCCCCAACTCCCCAGCGCTCCACACCTAACTCCCCAACTCCCCAGCACTCCCCACCTAACTCCCCAACTGCCCAGCATTCCACACCTAACTCACCAACTCCGCGACTCCCCAGCACTCCACACCTAACTCCCCAAATCCCCAAATCCCGAGTACTCCACAGCAAACTCCCCAAATCCCCAGCACTCCACAACTAACTCCCCAACTCCCCAACTCCCCAGCACTCCACACCTAACTCCCCAACTCCCCGGCACTCCCCACCTAACTCCCCAACTGCCCAGCACTCCACACCTAACTCCCCAATTCCCCAGCACTCCACACCTAACTCCCCAACTCCCCAGCACTCCACACCTAACTCCCCAACTCCCCAACTCCCCAGCACTCCACACCTAACTCCCCAAATCCCCAACTCCCCAGCACTCCACACCTAACTCCCCAACTCCCCAGCACTCCACACCTAACACCCCAACTCCCCAAGTCCCCAGCACTCCACACCTAACTCCCCAACTCCCGAATGCCCCAACACTCCACACTAGACTCCTCAAGTCCCCAGCACTCCACACCTAACTCCCCAAATCCCCAACCCCCCAGCACTCCACACCTAAATCCCCAACTCCCCAACTCCCCAACGCTCCACACCTAACTCCACAACTCCCCAGCACTCCACACCTAACAGCCCAACACCCCAGCGCTCCACACCTAACTCCACAACTCCCCAGCACTCCACACCTAACTCCCTAACTCCCCAGCACTCCACACTTAACTCCCCTACTCCCCGGAACTCCACAGCTAACTCCCCAACTCCCCAGCACTCCACACCTAACTCCCCAACTCCCCAACTCCCCAGCACTCCACACCTAACTCCCCAACTCCCCAGCACTCCACACCTAACTCCCCAACTCCCCAGCACTCCCCACCTAACTCACCAACTCCCCGACTCCCCAGCACTCCACACCTAACTCCCCAACTCCCCAACACCCCAACTCTCCACACCTAACTCCCCAACTCCCCAACACCCCAACTCTCCCCACCTAACTCCCCAACTCCCCACCACTCCAGACCTAACTCACCAACTCCCCAGCACTCCACGCTAGACTCCTCAACTCCCCAGCACTCCACCCCTAACTCCCCAACTCCCCAGCGCTCCACACCTAACTCACCAACTCCCCAACTCCCCAGCACTCCACACCTAACTCCCCAACTCCCCAGCACTCCACACCTAACTCCCCAACTCCCCAGCACTCCACACCTAACACCCCAACTCCCCAGCACTTCACACCTAACTCCCGAACTCCCCAGCGCTCCACACCTAACTCCCCAACTCCCCAGCACTCCCCACCTAACTCCCCAACTGCCCAGCATTCCACACCTTACTCACCAACTCCGCGACTCCCCAGCACTCCACACCTAACTCCCCAAATCCCCAAATCCCGAGCACTCCACAGCAAACTCCCCAACTCCCCAGCACTCCACACCTAACACCCCAACTCCCCAGCACTTCACACCTAACTCCCCAACTCCCCAGCGCTCCACACCTAACTCCCCAACTCCCCAGCACTCCCCACCTAACTCCCCAACTGCCCAGCATTCCACACCTAACTCACCAACTCCGCGACTCCCCAGCACTCCACACCTAACTCCCCAAATCCCCAAATCCCGAGCACTCCACAGCAAACTCCCCAACTCCCCAGCACTCCACACCTAACTCCCCAACTGCCCAGCATTCCACACCTAACTCACCAACTCCGCGACTCCCCAGCACTCCACACCTAACTCCCCAACTCCCCAACCCCCCAGCACTCCACACCTAAATCCCCAACTCCCCAACTCCCCAGCGCTCCACACCTAACTCCACAACTCCCCAGCACTCCACACCTAACAGCCCAACTCCCCAGCGCTCCACACATAACTCCACAACTCCCCAGCACTCCACACCTAACTCCCTAACTCCCCAGCACTCCACACTTAACTCCCCTACTCCCCGGAACTCCACACCTAACTCCCCAACTCCCCAGATCTCCACACCTAACTCCCCAACTCCCCAGCACTCCCCACCTAACTCCCCAACTGCCCAGCACTCCACACCTAACTCACCAACTCGCTGACTCCCCAGTACTACACACCTAACTCCCCAAATCCCCAACTCCCCAGCACTCCTCACCTAACTCCCCAACTCTCCTCATCTAACACCCCAACTCCCCAACTCCCCAGCACTCCACACCTAACTCCCCAACTCCCGAATGCCCCACCACTCCCCACCTAACTCCCCAAATCCCCAACTCCCCTGCACTCCACACCTAACTCCCCAACTCCCCAGATCTCCACACCTAACTCCCCAACTCCCCAGCACTCCACACCTAGCTCGCCAACACTCCCCACCTAACTCCCCAACTCCCCAGCACTCCACACATAACTCCACAACTCCCCAGCACTCCACACCTAACTCCACAACTCCCCAGCACTCCACACCTAACTCCCCAACTCCCCAGCACTCCACACCTAACTCCACAACTCCCCAGCACTCCACACCTAACTCCCCAACTCCCCAGCACTCCGCACCTAACTCCCCAACTCCCCAACACCCCAGCACTCCACACCTAACTCACCAACTCCCCGACTCACCAGCACTCCACACCTAACTCCCCAACTCCCCAACTCCGCAGCAATCCACACTTAACTCCCCAACTCCCCAGAACTCCACACCTAACTCCCCAACTCCCCAACTCCCCAGCACTCCACACCTAACTCCCCAACTCCCCAGCGCTCCACACCTAACTGCCCAACTCCCCAGCACTCCACACCTAATTCACCAACTCCCCAGCACTCCACACTAGACTCCTCAACTCCCCAGCACTCCACATCTAACTCCCCAACTCCACCGCACTCCACACCTAACTCACCAATTCCCCAGCACTCCACACTAGACTCCTCAACTCCCCAGCACTCCACACCTAACACCCCAACTCCCCAATTCCCCAGCACTCCACCCCTAACTCCCCAACTCCCCAGCGCTCCACACCTAACTCCCCAACTCCCCAGCACTCCACACCTAACTCCCCAACTCCCCAACTCCACAGCAATCCACACTTAACTCCCCAACTCCCCAGCACTCCCCACCTAACTCACCAACTCCCCGACTCCCCAGCACTCCACACCTAACTCCCCAACTCCCCAACACCCCAACTCTCCACACCTAACTCCCCAACTCCCCAACACCCCAACTCTCCCCACCTAACTCCCCAACTCCCCAGCACTCCAGACCTAACTCACCAACTCCCCAGCACTCCACGCTAGACTCCTCAACTCCCCAGCACTCCACCCCTAACTCCCCAACTCCCCAGCGCTCCACACCTACCTCACCAACTCCCCAACTCCCCAGCACTCCACACCTAACTCCCCAACTCCCCAGCACTCCACACCTAACTCCCCAACTCCCCAGCACTCCACACCTAACACCCCAACTCCCCAGCACTTCACACCTAACTCCCCAACTGCCCAGCACTTCACACCTAACTCCCCAACTCCCCAGCACTCCCACCTAACTCCCCAACTGCCCAGCATTCCACACCTAACTCACGAACTCCGCGACTCCCCAGCACTCCACACCTAACTCCCCAAATCCCCAAATCCCGAGCACTACACAGCAAACTCCCCAACTCCCCAGCACTCCACAACTAACTCCCCAACTCCCCAGCACTCCCCACCTAACTCCCCAACTCCCCAGCACTCCCCACCTAACTCCCCAACTGCCCAGCACTCCACACCTAACTCCCCAACTCCCCAGCACTCCACACCTAACTCCCCAACTCCCCAACTCCCCAGCACTCCACACCTAACTCCCCAAATCCCCAACTCCCCAGCACTCCACACCTAACTCCCCAACTCCCCAGCACTCCACACCTAACTCCCCAACTCCCCAGCACTCCACACCTAACTCCCCAACTCCCGAATGCCCCAACACTCCACACTAGACTCCTCAACTCCCCAGCACTCCACACCTAACTCCCCAACTCCCCAACCCCCAGCACTCCACACCTAAATCCCCAACTCCCCAACTCCCCAGCGCTCCACACCTAACTCCACAACTCCCCAGCACTCCACACCTAACAGCCCAACTCCCCAGCGCTCCACACCTAACTCCACAACTCCCCAGCACTCCACACCTAACTCCCTAACTCCCCAGCACTCCACACTTAACTCCCCTACTCCCCGGAACTCCACACCTAACTCCCCAACTCCCCAGCGCTCCACACCTAACTCCCCAACACTCCCCACCTAACTCCCCAACTCCCCAGCACTCCAGACCGAACTCACCAACTCCCCAGCACTCCACGCTTGACTCCTCAACTCCCCAGCACTCCACCCCTAACTCCCCAAATCCCCAGCGCTCCACACCTAACTCACCAACTCCCCAACTCCCCAGCACTCCACACCTAACTCCCCAACTCCCCAGCACTCCACACCTAACTCCCCAACTCCCCAACACTCCAGCACTGAACACCTAACTCACCAACTCCCCGACTCACCAGCACTCCACACCTAACTCCCCAACTCCCCAACTCCGCAGCAATCCACACTTAACTCCCCAACTCCCCAGAACTCCACACCTAACTCCCCAACTCCCCAACTCCCCAGCACTCCACACCTAACTCCCCAACTCCCCAGCGCTCCACACCTAACTGCCCAACTCCCCAGCACTCCACACCTAATTCACCAACTCCCCAGCACTCCACACTAGACTCCTCAACTCCCCAGCACTCCACACCTAACTCCCCAACTCCACCGCACTCCACACCTAACTCACCAACTCCCCAGCACTCCACACTAGACTCCTCAACTCCCCAGCACTCCACACCTAACACCCCAACTCCCCAATTCCCCAGCACTCCACCCCTAACTCCCCAACTCCCCAGCGCTCCACACCTAACTCCCAAACTCCCCAGCACTCCACACCTAACTCCCCAACTCCCCAACTCCCCAGCAATCCACACTTAACTCCCCAACTCCACAGCACTCCACACCTAACTCCGCAACTCCCCAACTCCCCAGCACTCCACACCTAACTCCCCAACTCCCCAACTCCCCAGCACTCCACACCTAACTCCCCAACTCCCCAGCACTCCACACCTAACGCCCAAACTCCCCAGCACTCCCCACCTAACTCACCAACTCCCCGACTCCCCAGCACTCCACACCTAGCTCCCCAACTCCCCAACACCCCAACTCTCCACACCTAACTCCCCAACTCCCCAACACCCCAACTCTCCCCACCTAACTCCCCAACTCCCCAGCACTCCAGACCTAACTCGCCAACTCCCCAGCACTCCACGCTAGACTCCTCAACTCCCCAGCACTCCACCCCTAACTCCCCAACTCCCCAGCGCTCCACACCTAACTCACCAACTCGCCAACTCCCCAGCACTCCACACCTAACTCCCCAACTCCCCAGCACTCCACACCTAACTCCCCAACTCCCCAGCACTCCACACCTAACACCCCAACTCCCCAGCACTTCACACCTAACTCCCCAACTCCCCAGCGCTCCACACCTAACTCCCCAACTCCCCAGCACTCCCCACCTAACTCCCCAACTGCCCAGCATTCCACACCTAACTCACCAACTCCGCGACTCCCCAGCACTCCACACCTAACTCCCCAAATGCCCAAATCCCGAGCACTCCACAGCAAACTCCCCAACTCCCCAGCACTCCACAACTAACTCCCCAACTACCCAACTCCCCAGCACTCCACACCTAACTCCCCAACTCCCCAGCACTCCCCACCTAACTCCCCAACTGCCCAGCACTCCACAACTAACTCCCCAACTCCCCAGCAATCCACACCTAACTCCCCAACTCCCCAGCACTCCACACCTAACTCCCCAACTCCCCAACTCCCCAGCACTCCACACCTAACTCCCCAAATCCCCAACTCCACAGCACTCCACACCTAACTCCCCAACTCCCCAGCACTCCACACCTAACTCCCCAACTCCCCAACTCCCCAGCACTCCACACCTAACTCCCCAACTCCCGAATGCCCCAACACTCCACACTAGACTCCTCAACTCCCCAGCACTCCACACCTAACTCCCCAACTCCCCAACCCCCCAGCACTCCACACCTAAATCCCCAACTCCCCAACTCCCCAGCGCTCCACACCTAACTCCACAACTCCCCAGCACTCCACACCTAACAGCCCAACTCCCCAGCGCTCCACACCTAACTCCACAACTCCCCAGCACTCCACACCTAAATCCCTAACTCCCCAGCACTCCACACTTAACTCCCCTAATCCCCGGAACTCCACACCTAACTCCCCAACTCCCCAGCACTCCACACCTAACTCCCCAACTCCCCAACTCCCCAGCACTCCACACCTAACTCCCCAACTCCCCAGCACTCCACACCTAACTCCCCAACTCCCCAGCACTCCCCACCTAACTCACCAACTCCCCGACTCCCCAGCACTCCACACCTAACTCCCCAACTCCCCAACACCCCAACTCTCCACACCTAACTCCCCAACTCCCCAACACCCCAACTCTCCCCACCTAACTCCCCAACTCCGCAGCACTCCAGACCTAACTCACCAACTCCCCAGCACTCCACGCTAGACTCCTCAACTCCCCAGCACTCCACCCCTAACTCCCCAACTCCCCAGCGCTCCACACCTAACTCACCAACTCCCCAACTCCCCAGCACTCCACACCTAACTCCCCAACTCCCCAGCACTCCACACCTAACTCCCCAACTCCCCAGCACTCCACACCTAACACCCCAACTCCCCAGCACTTCACACCTAACTCCCCAACTCCCCAGCGCTCCACACCTAACTCCCCAACTCCCCAGCACTCCCCACCTAACTCCCCAACTGCCCAGCATTCCACACCTAACTCACCAACTCCGCGACTCCCCAGCACTCCACACCTAACTCCCCAAATCCCCAAATCCCGAGCACTCCACAGCAAACTCCCCAACTCCCCAGCACTCCACAACTAACTCCCCAACTCCCCAGCACTCCCCACCTAACTCCCCAACTGCCCAGCACTCCACACCTAACTCCCCAACTCCCCAGCACTCCACACCTAACTCCCCAACTCCCCAGCACTCCACACCTAACTCACCAACTCCGCGACTCCCCAGCACTCCACACCTAACTCCCCAAATCCCCAAATCCCGAGCACTCCACAGCAAACTCCCCAACTCCCCAGCACTCCACAACTAACTCCCCAACTCCCCAGCACTCCCCACCTAACTCCCCAACTGCCCAGCACTCCACACCTAACTCCCCAACTCCCCAGCACTCCACACCTAACTCCCCAACTCCCCAGCACTCCACACCTAACTCCCCAACTCCCCAACTCCCCAGCACTCCACACCTAACTCCCCAAATCCCCAAATCCCCAGCACTCCACACCTAACTCCCCAACTCCCCAGCACTCCACACCTAACTCCCCAACACCCCAACCCCCCAGCACTCCACACCTAAATCCCCAACTCCCCAACTCCCCAGCCCTCCACACCTAACTCCACAACTCCCCAGCACTCCACACCTAACAGCCCAACTCCCCAGCGCTCCACACATAACTCCACAACTCCCCAGCACTCCACACCTAACTCCCTAACTCCCCAGCACTCCACACTTAACTCCCCTACTCCCCGGAACTCCACACCTAACTCCCCAACTCCCCAGATCTCCACACCTAACTCCCCAACTCCCCAGCACTCCCCACCTAACTCCCCAACTGCCCAGCACTCCACACCTAACTCACCAACTCGCTGACTCCCCAGTACTACACACCTAACTCCCCAAATCCCCAACTCCCCAGCACTCCTCACCTAACTACCCAACTCTCCTCATCTAACACCCCAACTCCCCAACTCCCCAGCACTCCACACCTAACTCCCCAACTCCCGAATGCCCCACCACTCCCCACCTAACTCCCCAAATCCCCAACTCCCCTGCACTCCACACCTAACTCCCCAACTCCCCAGATCTCCACACCTAACTCCCCAACTCCCCAGATCTCCACACCTAACTCCCCAACTCCCCAGAACTCCACACTTATCTCCCCAACTCCCCAGAACTCCACTCCTAACTCCTCAACTCCCCAGCACTCCAGACCTAACTCCCCAACTCCCCAGCACTCCACAACTAACTCCGCAACTCCCCAACACCCCAACTCTCCACACCTAACACCCCAACTACCCAACTCCCCAGCACTCCACAATTAACTCCCCAACTCCCCAGAACCCCACACCTAACTCCCCAACTCCCCAATGCCCCAGCACTCCACAACTAACTCCCCAACTCCCCAGCGCTCCACAGCTAACTCCCCAACTCCCAAACTCCCCAGCACTCCACACCTAACTCCCCAACTCCCGAATTACCCAGCACTCCACACCTAACTCCCCAACTCCCCAGCACTCCACACCTAGCTCGCCAACACTCCCCACCTAACTCCCCAACTCCCCAGCACTCCACACATAACTCCACAACTCCCCAGCACTCCACACCTAACTCCACAACTCCCCAGCACTCCACACCTAACTCCCCAACTCCCCAGCACTCCACACCTAACTCCACAACTCCCCAGCACTCCACACCTAACTCCCCAACTCCCCAGCACTCCGCACCTAACTCCCCAACTCCCCAACACCCCAGCACTCCACACCTAACTCACCAACTCCCCGACTCACCAGCACTCCACACCTAACTCCCCAACTCCCCAACTCCGCAGCAATCCACACTTAACTCCCCAACTCCCCAGAACTCCACACCTAACTCCCCAACTCCCCAACTCCCCAGCACTCCACACCTAACTCCCCAACTCCCCAGCGCTCCACACCTAACTGCCCAACTCCCCAGCACTCCACACCTAATTCACCAACTCCCCAGCACTCCACACTAGACTCCTCAACTCCCCAGCACTCCACATCTAACTCCCCAACTCCACCGCACTCCACACCTAACTCACCAACTCCCCAGCACTCCACACTAGACTCCTCAACTCCCCAGCACTCCACACCTAACACCCCAACTCCCCAATTCCCCAGCACTCCACCCCTAACTCCCCAACTCCCCAGCGCTCCACACCTAACTCCCCAACTCCCCAGCACTCCACACCTAACTCCCCAACTCCCCAACTCCACAGCAATCCACACTTAACTCCCCAACTCCCCAGCACTCCCCACCTAACTCACCAACTCCCCGACTCCCCAGCACTCCACACCTAACTCCCCAACTCCCCAACACCCCAACTCTCCACACCTAACTCCCCAACTCCCCAACACCCCAACTCTCCCCACCTAACTCCCCAACTCCCCAGCACTCCAGACCTAACTCACCAACTCCCCAGCACTCCACGCTAGACTCCTCAACTCCCCAGCACTCCACCCCTAACTCCCCAACTCCCCAGCGCTCCACACCTAACTCACCAACTCCCCAACTCCCCAGCACTCCACACCTAACTCCCCAACTCCCCAGCACTCCACACCTAACTCCCCAACTCCCCAGCACTCCACACCTAACACCCCAACTCCCCAGCACTTCACACCTAACTCCCCAACTCCCCAGCGCTCCACACCTAACTCCCCAACTCCCCAGCACTCCCCACCTAACTCCCCAACTGCCCAGCATTCCACACCTAACTCACGAACTCCGCGACTCCCCAGCACTCCACACCTAACTCCCCAAATCCCCAAATCCCGAGCACTACACAGCAAACTCCCCAACTCCCCAGCACTCCACAACTAACTCCCCAACTCCCCAGCACTCCCCACCTAACTCCCCAACTCCCCAGCACTCCCCACCTAACTCCCCAACTGCCCAGCACTCCACACCTAACTCCCCAACTCCCCAGCACTCCACACCTAACTCCCCAACTCCCCAACTCCCCAGCACTCCACACCTAACTCCCCAAATCCCCAACTCCCCAGCACTCCACACCTAACTCCCCAACTCCCCAGCACTCCACACCTAACTCCCCAACTCCCCAGCACTCCACACCTAACTCCCCAACTCCCGAATGCCCCAACACTCCACACTAGACTCCTCAACTCCCCAGCACTCCACACCTAACTCCCCAACTCCCCAACCCCCAGCACTCCACACCTAAATCCCCAACTCCCCAACTCCCCAGCGCTCCACACCTAACTCCACAACTCCCCAGCACTCCACACCTAACAGCCCAACTCCCCAGCGCTCCACACCTAACTCCACAACTCCCCAGCACTCCACACCTAACTCCCTAACTCCCCAGCACTCCACACTTAACTCCCCTACTCCCCGGAACTCCACACCTAACTCCCCAACTCCCCAGCGCTCCACACCTAACTCCCCAACACTCCCCACCTAACTCCCCAACTCCCCAGCACTCCAGACCGAACTCACCAACTCCCCAGCACTCCACGCTTGACTCCTCAACTCCCCAGCACTCCACCCCTAACTCCCCAAATCCCCAGCGCTCCACACCTAACTCACCAACTCCCCAACTCCCCAGCACTCCACACCTAACTCCCCAACTCCCCAGCACTCCACACCTAACTCCCCAACTCCCCAACACCCCAGCACTGAACACCTAACTCACCAACTCCCCGACTCACCAGCACTCCACACCTAACTCCCCAACTCCCCAACTCCGCAGCAATCCACACTTAACTCCCCAACTCCCCAGAACTCCACACCTAACTCCCCAACTCCCCAACTCCCCAGCACTCCACACCTAACTCCCCAACTCCCCAGCGCTCCACACCTAACTGCCCAACTCCCCAGCACTCCACACCTAATTCACCAACTCCCCAGCACTCCACACTAGACTCCTCAACTCCCCAGCACTCCACACCTAACTCCCCAACTCCACCGCACTCCACACCTAACTCACCAACTCCCCAGCACTCCACACTAGACTCCTCAACTCCCCAGCACTCCACACCTAACACCCCAACTCCCCAATTCCCCAGCACTCCACCCCTAACTCCCCAACTCCCCAGCGCTCCACACCTAACTCCCAAACTCCCCAGCACTCCACACCTAACTCCCCAACTCCCCAACTCCCCAGCAATCCACACTTAACTCCCCAACTCCACAGCACTCCACACCTAACTCCGCAACTCCCCAACTCCCCAGCACTCCACACCTAACTCCCCAACTCCCCAACTCCCCAGCACTCCACACCTAACTCCCCAACTCCCCAGCACTCCACACCTAACGCCCAAACTCCCCAGCACTCCCCACCTAACTCACCAACTCCCCGACTCCCCAGCACTCCACACCTAGCTCCCCAACTCCCCAACACCCCAACTCTCCACACCTAACTCCCCAACTCCCCAACACCCCAACTCTCCCCACCTAACTCCCCAACTCCCCAGCACTCCAGACCTAACTCGCCAACTCCCCAGCACTCCACCCAAGACTCCACAACTCCCCAGCACTCCACCCCTAACTCCCCAACTCCCCAGCGCTCCACACCTAACTCACCAACTCGCCAACTCCCCAGCACTCCACACCTAACTCCCCAACTCCCCAGCACTCCACACCTAACTCCCCAACTCCCCAGCACTCCACACCTAACACCCCAACTCCCCAGCACTTCACACCTAACTCCCCAACTCCCCAGCGCTCCACAGCTAACTCCCCAACTCCCCAGCACTCCCCACCTAACTCCCCAACTGCCCAGCATTCCACACCTAACTCACCAACTCCGCGACTCCCCAGCACTCCACACCTAACTCCCCAAATGCCCAAATCCCGAGCACTCCACAGCAAACTCCCCAACTCCCCAGCACTCCACAACTAACTCCCCAACTACCCAACTCCCCAGCACTCCACACCTAACTCCCCAACTCCCCAGCACTCCCCACCTAACTCCCCAACTGCCCAGCACTCCACAACTAACTCCCCAACTCCCCAGCAATCCACACCTAACTCCCCAACTCCCCAGCACTCCACACCTAACTCCCCAACTCCCCAACTCCCCAGCACTCCACACCTAACTCCCCAAATCCCCAACTCCACAGCACTCCACACCTAACTCCCCAACTCCCCAGCACTCCACACCTAACTCCCCAACTCCCCAACTCCCCAGCACTCCACACCTAACTCCCCAACTCCCGAATGCCCCAACACTCCACACAAGACTCCACAACTCCCCAGCACTCCACACCTAACTCCCCAACTCCCCAACCCCCCAGCACTCCACACCTAAATCCCCAACTCCCCAACTCCCCAGCGCTCCACACCTAACTCCACAACTCCCCAGCACTCCACACCTAACAGCCCAACTCCCCAGCGCTCCACACCTAACTCCACAACTCCCCAGCACTCCACACCGAAATCCCTAACTCCCCAGCACTCCACACTTAACTCCCCTAATCCCCGGAACTCCACACCTAACTCCCCAACTCCCCAGCACTCCACACCTAACTCCCCAACTCCCCAACTCCCCAGCACTCCACACCTAACTCCCCAACTCCCCAGCACTCCACACCTAACTCCCCAACTCCCCAGCACTCCCCACCTAACTCACCAACTCCCCGACTCCCCAGCACTCCACACCTAACTCCCCAACTCCCCAACACCCCAACTCTCCACACCTAACACCCCAACTCCCCAACACCCCAACTCTCCCCACCTAACTCCCCAACTCCGCAGCACTCCAGACCTAACTCACCAACTCCCCAGCACTCCACGCTAGACTCCTCAACTCCCCAGCACTCCACCCCTAACTCCCCAACTCCCCAGCGCTCCACACCTAACTCACCAACTCCCCAACTCCCCAGCACTCCACACCTAACTCCCCAACTCCCCAGCACTCCACACCTAACTCCCCAACTCCCCAGCACTCCACACCTAACACCCCAACTCCCCAGCACTCCACACCTAACTCCCCAACTCCCCAGCGCTCCACACCTAACTCCCCAACTCCCCAGCACTCCCCACCTAACTCCCCAACTGCCCAGCATTCCACACCTAACTCACCAACTCCGCGACTCCCCAGCACTCCACACCTAACTCCCCAAATCCCCAAATCCCGAGCACTCCACAGCAAACTCCCCAACTCCCCAGCACGCCACAACTAACTCCCCAACTCCCCAGCACTCCACACCTAACTCCCCAACTGCCCAGCACTCCACACCTAACTCCCCAACTCCCCAGCACTCCACACCTAACTCCCCAACTCCCCAGCACTCCACACCTAACTCCCCAACTCCCCAACTCCCCAGCACTCCACACCTAACTCCCCAAATCCCCAAATCCCCAGCACTCCACACCTAACTCCCCAACTCCCCAGCACTCCACACCTAACTCCCCAACTCCCCAACCCCCCAGCACTCCACACCTAAATCCCCAACTCCCCAACTCCCCAGCGCTCCACACCTAACTCCACAACTCCCCAGCACTCCACACCTAACAGCCCAACTCCCCAGCGCTCCACACCTAACTCCACAACTCCCCAGCACTCCACACCTAACTCCCTAACTCCCCAGCACTCCACACTTAACTCCCCTACTCCCCGGAACTCCACACCTAACTCCCCAACTCCCCAGATCTCCACACCTAACTCCCCAACTCCCCAGCACTCCCCACCTAACTCCCCAACTGCCCAGCACTCCACACCTAACTCACCAACTCGCTGACTCCCCAGTACTCCACACCTAACTCCCCAAATCCCCAACTCCACAGCACTCCTCACCTAACTCCCCAACTCTCCTCACCTAACTCCCCAAATCCCCAACTCCCCTGCACTCCACACCTAACTCCCCAACTCCCCAGATCTCCACACCTAACTCCCCAACTCCCCAGCACTCCACGCTTTTCTCCCCAACTCCCCAGAACTCCACTCCTAACTCCCCAACTCCCCAGCACTCCACACCTAACTCCCCAACTCCCCAGCACTCCACAACTAACTCCCCAACTCCCCAACACCCCAACTCTCCACACCTAACACCCCAACTACCCAATTCCCCAGCACTCCACAATTAACTCCCCAACTCCCCAGAACCCCACACCTAACTCCCCAACTCCCCAATGCCCCAGCACTCCAAACCTAGCTCCCCAACTCCCCAGCGCTCCACAGCTAACTCCCCAACTCCCAAAATCCCCAGCACTCCACACCTAACTCCCCAACTCCTGAATTACCCAGCACTCCACACCTAACTCCCCAACACCCCAGCACTCCACACCTAACTCCACAACTCCCCAGCACTCCACACCTAACTCCACAACTCCCCAGCACTCCACACCTAACTCCCCAACTCCCCAGCACTCCACACCTAACTCCACAACTCCCCAGCACTCCACACCTAACTCCCCAGCTCCCCAGCACTCCACACCTAACTCCCCAACTACCCAACACCCCAGCACTCCACACCTAACTCACCAACTCCCCGACTCACCAGCACTCCACACCTAACTCCCCAACTCCGCAGCAATCCACACTTAACTCCCCAACTCCCCAGAACTCCACACCTAACTCCCCAACTCCCCAACTCCCCAGCACTCCACACCTAACTCCCCAACTCCCCAGCGCTCCACACCTCACTGCCCAACTCCCCAGCACTCCACACCTAATTCACCAACTCCCCAGCGCTCCACACTAGACTCCTCAACTCCCCAGCACTCCAAACCTAACTCCCCAACTCCACCGCACTCCACAACTAACTCACCAACTCCCCAGCACTCCACACTAGACTCCTCAACTCCCCAGCACTCCACACCTAACACCCCAACTCCCCAAATTCCCAGCACTCCACACCTAACTCCACAACTCCCCAGCACTCCACACCTAACTCCCCAACTCCCCAGCACTCCAAACCTAACTCCCCAACTCCCCAACTCCCCAGCAATCCACACTTAACTCCCCAACTCCCCAGCACTCCACACCTAACTCCGCAACTCCCCAACTCCCCAGCACTCCACACCTAACTCCCCAAATCCCCAACTCCCCAGCACTCCACACCTAACTCCCCAACTCCCCAGCACTCCACACCTAACTCCCCAACTCCCCAACTCCCCAGCACTCCACACCTAACTCCCCAACTCCCCAGCACTCCCCACCTAACTCACCAAATCCCCGACTCCCCAGCACTCCACACCTAACTCCCCAACTCCCCAACACCCCAACTCTCCACACCTAACTCCCCAACTCCCCAACACCCCAACTCTCCCCACCTAACTCCCCAACTCCCCAGCACTCCAGACCTAACTCACCAACTCCCCAGCACTCCACGCTAGACTCCTCAACTCCCCAGCACTCCACCCCTAACTCCCCAACTCCCCAGCGCTCCACACCTAACTCACCATCTCCCCAACTCCCCAGCACTCCACACCTAACTCCCCAACTCCCCAGCACTCCACACCTAACTCGCCAACTCCACAGCACTCCACACCTAACTCCCCAACTCCCCGGCACGCCACACCTAACTCCCCAAATCCCCAGCACTTCACACCTAACTCCCCAACTCCCCAGCGCTCCACACCTAACTCCCCAACTCCCCAGCACTCCCCACCTAACTCCCCAACTGCCCAGCATTCCACACCTAACTCACCAACTCCGCGACTCCCCAGCACTCCACACCTAACTCCCCAAATCCCCAAATCCCGAGCACTCCACAGCAAACTCCTCAACTCCCCAGCACTCCACAACTAACTCCCCAACTCCCCAACTCCCCAGCACTCCACACCTAACTCCCCAACTCCCCAGCACTCCCCACCTAACTCCCCAACTCCCCAGCACTCCACACCTAACTCCCCAACTCCCCAGCACTCCACACCTAACTCCCCAACTCCCCAGCACTCCACACCTAACTCCCCAACTCCCCAACTCCCCAGCACTCCACACCTAACTCCCCAAATCCCCAACTCCCCAGCACTCCACACCTAACTCCCCAACTCCCCAGCACTCCACACCTAACTCCCCAACTCCCCAACTCGCCAGCACTCCACACCTAACTCCCCAACTCCCGAATGCCCCAACACTCCACACTAGACTCCTCAACTCCCCAGCACTCCACACCTAACTCCCCAACTCCCCAACCCCCCAGCACTCCACACCTAAATCCCCAACTCCCCAACTCCCCAGCGCTCCACACCTAACTCCACAACTCCCCAGCACTCCACACCTAACTCCACAACTCCCCAGCACTCCACACCTAACTCCCCAACTCCCCAGCACTCCACACCTAACTCCACAACTCCCCAGCACTCCACACCTAACTCCCCAACTCCCCAGCACTCCACACCTAACTCCCCAACTACCCAACACCCCAGCACTCCACACCTAACTCACCAACTCCCCGACTCACCAGCACTCCACACCTAACTCCCCAACTCCGCAGCAATCCACACTTAACTCCCCAACTCCCCAGAACTCCACACCTAACTCCCCAACTCCCCAACTCCCCAGCACTCCACACCTAACTCCCCAACTCCCCAGCGCTCCACACCTCACTGCCCAACTCCCCAGCACTCCACACCTAATTCACCAACTCCCCAGCGCTCCACACTAGACTCCTCAACTCCCCAGCACTCCAAACCTAACTCCCCAACTCCACCGCACTCCACAACTAACTCACCAACTCCCCAGCACTCCACACTAGACTCCTCAACTCCCCAGCACTCCACACCTAAAACCCCAACTCCCCAAATTCCCAGCACTCCACCCCTAACTCCCCAACACCCCAGCGCTCCACACCTAACTCCCCAACTCCCCAGCACTCCAAACCTAACTCCCCAACTCCCCAACTCCCCAGCAATCCACACTTAACTCCCCAACTCCCCAGCACTCCACACCTAACTCCGCAACTCCCCAACTCCCCAGCACTCCACACCTAACTCCCCAAATCCCCAACTCCCCAGCACTCCACACCTAACTCCCCAACTCCCCAGCACTCCACACCTAACTCCCCAACTCCCCAACTCCCCAGCACTCCACACCTAACTCCCCAAATCCCCAGCACTCCCCACCTAACTCACCAAATCCCCGACTCCCCAGCACTCCACACCTAACTCCCCAACTCCCCAACACCCCAACTCTCCACACCTAACTCCCCAACTCCCCAACACCCCAACTCTCCCCACCTAACTCCCCAACTCCCCAGCACTCCAGACCTAACTCACCAACTCCCCAGCACTCCACGCTAGACTCCTCAACTCCCCAGCACTCCACCCCTAACTCCCCAACTCCCCAGCGCTCCACACCTAACTCACCATCTCCCCAACTCCCCAGCACTCCACACCTAACTCCCCAACTCCCCAGCACTCCACACCTAACTCGCCAACTCCACAGCACTCCACACCTAACTCCCCAACTCCCCAGCACTCCACACCTAACACCCCAAATCCCCAGCACTTCACACCTAACTCCCCAACTCCCCAGCGCTCCACACCTAACTCCCCAACTCCCCAGCACTCCCCACCTAACTCCCCAACTGCCCAGCATTCCACACCTAACTCACCAACTCCGCGACTCCCCAGCACTCCACACCTAACTCCCCAAATCCCCAAATCCCGAGCACTCCACAGCAAACTCCTCAACTCCCCAGCACTCCACAACTAACTCCCCAACTCCCCAACTCCCCAGCACTCCACACCTAACTCCCCAACTCCCCAGCACTCCCCACCTAACTCCCCAACTGCCCAGCACTCCACACCTAACTCCCCAACTCCCCAGCACTCCACACCTAACTCCCCAACTCCCCAGCACTCCACACCTAACTCCCCAACTCCCCAACTCCCCAGCACTCCACACCTAACTCCCCAAATCCCCAACTCCCCAGCACTCCACACCTAACTCCCCAACTCCCCAGCACTCCACACCTAACTCCCCAACTCCCCAACTCCCCAGCACTCCACACCTAACTCCCCAACTCCCGAATGCCCCAACACTCCACACTAGACTCCTCAACTCCCCAGCACTCCACACCTAACTCCCCAACTCCCCAACCCCCCAGCACTCCACACCTAAATCCCCAACTCCCCAACTCCCCAGCGCTCCACACCTAACTCCACAACTCCCCAGCACTCCACACCTAACAGCCCAACTCCCCAGCGCTCCACACCTAACTCCACAACTCCCCAGCACTCCACACCTAACTCCCTAACTCCCCAGCACTCCACACTTAACTCCCCTACTCCCCGGAACTCCACACCTAACTCCCCAACTCCCCAGCACTCCACACCTAACTCCCCAACTCCCCAGCACTCCCCACCTAACTCCCCAACTGCCCAGCACTCCACACGTTACTCACCAACTCGCTGACTCCCCAGTACTCCACACCTAACTCCCCAAATCCCCAACTCCCCAGCACTCCACACCTAACTCCCCAACTCCCGAATGCCCCAACACTCCCCACCTAACTCCCCAAATCCCCAACTCCCCTGCACTCCACACCTCATTCCCCATCTCCCCAGCACTCCACACCTAACTCCCCAACTCCCCAGCACTCCACACCTAACGCCCCAACTCCCGAATGCCCCAGCATTCCACACTAGACTCCTCAACTCCCCAGCACTCCACACTTATCTCCCCAACTCCCCAGAACTCCACACTTATCTCCCCAACTCCCCAGAACTCCACTCCTAACTCCCCAACTCCCCAGCACTCCACACCTAACTCCCCAACTCCCCAGCACTCCACAACTAACTCCCCAACTCCCCAACACCCCAACTCTCCACACCTAACACCCCAACTACCCAACTCCCCAGCACTCCACACCTAGCTCCCCAACTCCCCAACTCCCCAGAACCCCACACCTAACTCCCCAACTCCCCAATGCCCCAGCACTCCACACCTAACTCCCCAACTCCCCAGCGCTCCACAGCTAACTCCCCAACTCCCAAACTCCCCAGCACTCCACACCTAACTCCCCAAATCCCGAATTACCCAGCACTCCACACCTAACTCCCCAACTCCCCAGCACTCCACACCTAGCTCGCCAACACTCCCCACCTAACTCCCCAACTCCCCAGCACTCCACACCTAACTCCACAACTCCCCAGCACTCCACACCTAACTCCACAACTCCCCAGCACTCCACACCTAACTCCCCAACTCCCCAGCACTCCACACCTAACTCCAGAACTCCCCAGCACTCCACACCTAACTCCCCAACTCCCCAGCACTCCACACCTAACTCCCCAACTCCCCAACACCCCAGCACTCCACACCTAACTCACCAACTCCCCGACTCACCAGCACTCCACACCTAAATCCCCAACTCCCCAACTCCGCAGCAATCCACACTTAAATCCCCAACTCCCCAGAACTCCACACCTAACTCCCCAACTCCCCAACTCCCCAGCACTCCACACCTAACTCCCCAACTCCCCAGCGCTCCACACCTAACTGCCCAACTCTCCAGCACTCCACACCTAATTCACCAACTCCCCAGCACTCCACACTAGACTCCTCAACTCCCCAGCACTCCACACCTAAATCCCCAACTCCACCGCACTCCACACCTAACTCACCAACTCCCCAGCACTCCACACTAGACTCCTCAACTCCCCAGCACTCCACACCTAACACCCCAACTCCCCAATTCCCCAGCACTCCACCCCTAACTCCCCAACTCCCCAGCGCTCCACACCTAACTCCCCAACTCCCCAGCACTCCACACCTAGCTCCCCAACTCCCCAACACCCCAGCAATCCACACTTAACTCCCCAACTCCACAGCACTCCACACCTAACTCCGCAACTCCCCAACTCCCCAGCACTCCACACCTAACTCCCCAACTCCCCAACTCCCCAGCACTCCACACCTAACTCCCCAACTCCCCAGCACTCCACACCTAACTCCCCAACTCCCCAACTCCCCAGCACTCCACACCTAACTCCCCAACGCCCCAGCACTCCCCACCTAACTCACCAACTCCCCGACTCCCCAACTCTCCCCACCTAACTCCCAAACTCCCCAACACTCCAGACCTAACTCACCAACTCCCCAGCACTCCACGCTAGACTCCTCAACTCCCCAGCACTCCACCCCTAACTCCCCAACTCCCCAGCGCTCCACACCTAACTCACCAAATCCCCAACTCCCCAGCACTCCACACCTAACTCCCCAACTCCCCAGCACTCCACACCTAACTCCCCAACTCCCCAGCGCTCCACACCTAACTCCCCAACTCCCCAGCACTCCCCACCTAACTCCCCAACTGCCCAGCATTCCACACCTAACTCACCAACTCCGCGACTCCCCAGCACTCCACACCTAACTCCCCAAATCCCCAAATCCCGAGCACTCCACAGCAAACTCCCCAACTCCCCAGCACTCCACACCTAACTCCCCAACACCCCAGCACTCCACACCTAACTCCCCAACTCCCCAGCACTCCACACCTAACTCCCCAACTGCCCAACACTACACACCTAACTCCCCAACTCCCCAGCACTCCACACCTAACTCCCCAACTCCCCAGCACTCCACACCTAACTCCCCAACTCCCCAACTCCCCAGCACTCCACACCTAACTCCCCAAATCCCCAACTCCCCAACACTCCACACCTAACTCCCCAACTCCCCAGCACTCCACACCTAACTCCCCAACTCCCGAATGCCCCAACACTCCACACTAGACTCCTCAACTCCCCAGCACTCCACACCTAACTCCCCAACTCCCCAACCCCCCAGCACTCCACACCTAAATCCCCAACTCCCCAACTCCCCAGCGCTCCACACCTAACTCCACAACTCCCCAGCACTCCACACCTAACAGCCCAACTCCCCAGCGCTCCACACCTAACTCCACAACTCCCCAGCACTCCACACCTAACTCCCTAACTCCCCAGCACTCCACACTTAACTCCCCTACTCCCCGGAACTCCACACCTAACTCCCCAACTCCCCAGATCTCCACACCTAACTCCTCAACTCCCCAGCACTACCCACCTAACTCCCCAACTGCCCAGCACTCCACACCTAACTCACCAACTCGCTGACTCCCCAGTACTCCACACCTAACTCCCCAAATCCCCAACTCCCCAGCACTCCTCACCTAACTCCCCAACTCTCCTCATCTAACACCCCAACTCCCCAACTCCCCAGCACTCCACACCTAACTCCCCAACTCCCGAATGCCCCACCACTCCCCACCTAACTCCCCAAATCCCCAAATCCCCTGCACTCCACACGTTACTCCCCAACTCCCCAGATCTCCACACCTAACTCCCCAACTCCCCAGCACTCCACACTTATCTCCCCAACTCCCCAGAACTCCACACTTATCTCCCCAACTCCCCAGAACTCCACTCCTAACTCCCCAACTCCCCAGCACTCCACACCTAACTCCCCAACTCCCCAGCACTCCACAACTAACTCCCCAACTCCCCAACACCCCAACTCTCCACACCTAACACCCCAACTACCCAACTCCCCAGCACTCCACAATTAACTCCCCAACTCCCCAGAACCCCACACCTAACTCCCCAACTCCCCAATGCCCCAGCACTCCACACCTAACTCCCCAACTCCCCAGCACTCCACAGCTAACTCCCCAACTCCCAAACTCCCCAGCACTCCACACCTAACTCCCCAACTCCCGAATTACCCAGCAGTCCACACCTAACTCCCCAACTCCCCAGCACTCCACACCTAGCTCGCCAACACTCCCCACCTAACTCCCCAACTCCCCAGCACTCCACACCTAACTCCCCAACTCCCCAGCACACCACACCTAACTCCACAACTCCCCAGCACTCCACACCTAACTCCCCAACTCCCCAGCACTCCACACCTAACTCCCCAACTCCCCAACACCCCAGCACTCCACACCTAACTCACCAAATCCCCGACTCACCAGCACTCCACACCTAACTCCCCAACTCCCCAACTCCGCAGCAATCCACACTTAACTCCCCAACTCCCCAGAACTCCACACCTAACTCCCCAACTCCCCAACTCCCCAGCACTCCACACCTAACTCCCCAACTCCCCAGCGCTCCACACCTAACTACCCAACTCCCCAGCACTCCACACTAGACTCCTCAACTCCCCAGCACTCCACACCTAACACCCCAACTCCCCAATTCCCCAGCACTCCACCCCTAACTCCCCAACTCCCCAGCGCTCCACACCTAACTCCCCAACTCCCCAGCACTCCACACCTAACTCCCCAGCTCCCCAGCAATCCACACTTAACTCCCCAACTCCCCAGCACTCCACACCTAACTCCGCAACTCCCCAACTCCCCAGCACTCCACACCTAACTCCCCAACTCCCCAACTCCCCAGCACTCCATACCTAACTCCCCAACTCCCCAGCACTCCACACCTAACTCCCCAACTCCCCAGAACTCCACACTTATCTCCCCAACTCCCCAGAACTCCACTCCTAACTCTCCAACTCCCCAGCACTCCACACATATCTCCCCAACTCCCCAGCACTCCACAACTAACTCCCCAACTCCCCAACACCCCAACTCTCCACACCTAACTCCCCAACTCCCCATTGCCCCAGCACTCCACACCCAACTCCCCAACTCCCCAGCGCTCCACAGCTAACTCCCCAACTCCCAAACTCCCCAGCACTCCACACCTAACTCCCCAACTCCCGAATTACCCAGCACTCCACACCTAACTCCCCAACACCCCAGCACTCCACACCTAGCTCGCCAACACTCCCCACCTAACTCCCCAACTCCCCAGCACTCCACACCTAAGTCCACAACTCCCCAGCACTCCACACCTAACTCCACAACGCCCCAGCACTCCACACCTAACTCCACAACTCCCCAGCACTCCACACCTAACTCCCCAACTCCCCAGCACTCCACACCTAACTCCCCAACTCCCCAGCACTCCACACCTAACTCACCAACTCCCCAGCACTCCCCACCTAACTCACCAACTCCCCGACTCCCCAGCACTCCACACCTAACTCCCCAACTCCCCAGCACTCCACAACTAACTCCCCAACTCCCCAACACCCCAACTCTCCACACCTAACACCCCAACTACCCAACTCCCCAGCACTCCACAATTAACTCCCCAACTCCCCAGAACCCCACACCTAACTCCCCAACTCCCCAATGCCCCAGCACTCCACACCTAACTCCCCAACTCCCCAGCGCTCCACAGCTAACTCCCCAACTCCCAAACTCCCCAGCACTCCACACCTAACTCCCCAACTCCCGAATTACCCAGCACTCCACACCTAACTCCCCAACTCCCCAGCACTCCACACCTAGCTCGTCAACACTCCCCACCTAACTCCCCAACTCCCCAGCACTCCACACCTAACTCCACAACTCCCCAGCACTCCACACCTAACTCCACAACTCCCCAGCACTCCACACCTAACTCCCCAACTCCCCAGCACTCCACACCTAACTCCCCAACTCCCCAACACCCCAGCACTCCACACCTAACTCACCAACTCCCCGACTCACCAGCATTCCACACCTAACTCCCCAACTCCCCAGAACTCCACACCTAACTCCCCAACTCCGCAACTCCCCAGCACTCCACACCTAACTCCCCAACTCCCCAGCGCTCCACACCTAACTGCCCAACTCCCCAGCACTCCACACCTAATTCACCAACTCCCCAGCACACCACACTAGACTCCTCAACTCCCCAGCACTCCACACCTAACTCCCCAACTCCACCGCACTCCACACCTAACTCACCAACTCCCCAGCACTCCACACTAGACTCCTCAAATCCCCAGCACTCCACACCTAACACCCCAACTCCCCAATTCCCCAGCACTCCACCCCTAACTCCCCAACTCCCCAGCGCTCCACACCTAACTCCCCAACTCCCCAGCACTCCACACCTAACTCCCCAACTCCCCAACTCCCCAGCAATCCACACTTAACTCCCCAACTCCCCAGCACTCCACACCTAACTCCCCAACTCCCCAACTCCCCAGCACTCCACACCTAACTCCCCAACTCCCCAACTCCCCAGCACTCCACACCTAACTCCCCAACTCCCCAACACCCCAACTCTCCCCACCTAACTCCCCAACTCCCCAGCACTCCAGACCTAACTCACCAACTCCCCAGCACTCCACGCTAGACTCCTCAACTCCCCAGCCCTCCACCCCTAACTCCCCAACTCCCCAGCGCTCCACACCTAACTCACCAACTCCCCAACTCCCCAGCACTCCACACCTAACTCCCCAACTCCCCAGCACTCCACACCTAACTCCCCAACTCCCCAGCACTCCACACCTAACACCCCAACTCCCCAGCACTTCACACCTAACTCCCCAACTCCCCAGCGCTCCACACCTAACTCCCCATCTCCCCAGCACTCCCCACCTAACTCCCCAACTGCCCAGCATTCCACACCTAACTCACCAACTCCGCGACTCCCCAGCACTCCACACCTAACTCCCCAAATCCCCAAATCCCGAGCACTCCACAGCAAACTCCCCAACTCCCCAGCACTCCACAACTAACTCCCCAACTCCCCAGCACTCCACACCTAACTCCCCAACTCCCCAGCACTCCCCACCTAACTCCACAACTGCCCAGCACTCCACACCTAACTCCCCAACTCCCCAGCACTCCACACCTAACTCCCCAACTCCCCAGCACTCCACACCTAACTCCCCAACTCCCCAGCACTCCACACCTAACTCCCCAACTCCCCAACTCCCCAGCACTCCACACCTAACTCCCCAACTGCTCAGCACTCCACACTAGACTCCTCAACTCCCCAGCACTCCACACCTAACTCCCCAACTCCCCAACCCCCCAGCACTCCACACCTAAATCCCCAACTCCCCAACTCCCCAGCACTCCACACCTAACTCCCCAACTCCCCAGCACTCCACACCTAACAGCCCAACTCCCCAGCGCTCCACACCTAACTCCACAACTCCCCAGCACTCCACACCTAACTCCCTAACTCCCCAGCACTCCACACTTAACTCCCCTACTCCCCGGAATTCCACACCTAACTCCCCAACTCCCCAGATCTCCACACCTAACTCCCCAACTCCCCAGATCTCCACACCTAACTCACCAACTCGCTGACTCCCCAGTACTCCACACCTAACTCCCCAAATCCCCAACTCCCCAGCACTCCACACCTAACTCCCCAACTCCCCAGCACTCCACACCTAACTCCCCAACTCCCCAGCACTCCACAGCTAACTCCCCAACTCCCCAACACCCCAACTCTCCACACCTAACACCCCAACTCCCCAACTCCCCAGCACTCCACACCTAACTCCCCAACTCCCCAGCACTCCACACCTAACTCCCCAACTCCCCAGCACTCCACACCTAACTCCCCAACTCCCCAACTCCCCAGCACTCCACACCTAACTCCCCAACTCCCGAATGCCCCAACACTCCACACTAGACTCCTCAACTCCCCAGCACTCCGGACCTAACTCCCCAACTCCCCAACCCCCCAGCACTCCACACCTAAATCCCCAACTCCCCAACTCCCCAGCGCTCCACACCTAAATCCACAACTCCCCAGCACTCCACACCTAACTCCCCAACTCCCCAGCACTCCACACCTAACTCCCCAACTCCCGAATGCCCCAACACTCCACACTAGACTCCTCAACTCCCCAGCACTCCACACCTAACTCCCCAACTCCCCAACCCCCCAGCACTCCACACCTAAATCCCCAACTCCCCAACTCCCCAGCGCTCCACACCTAACTCCACAACTCCCCAGCACTCCACACCTAACAGCCCAACTCCCCAGCGCTCCACACCTAACTCCACAACTCCCCAGCACTCCACACCTAACTCCCTAACTCCCCAGCACTCCACACTTAACTCCCCTACTCCCCGGAACTCCACACCTAACTCCCCAACTCCCCATATCTCCACACCTAACTCCTCAACTCCCCAGCACTACCCACCTAACTCCCCAACTGCCCAGCACTCCACACCTAACTCACCAACTCGCTGACTCCCCAGTACTCCACACCTAACTCCCCAAATCCCCAACTCCCCAGCACTCCTCACCTAACTCCCCAACTCTCCTCACCTAACACCCCAACTCCCCAACTCCCCAGCACTCCACACCTAACTCCCCAACTCCCGAATGCCCCACCACTCCCCACCTAACTCCCCAAATCCCCAAATCCCCTGCACTCCACACGTTACTCCCCAACTCCCCAGATCTCCACACCTAACTCCCCATCTCCCCAGCACTCCACACTTATCTCCCCAACTCCCCAGAACTCCACACTTATCTCCCCAACTCCCCAGAACTCCACTCCTAACTCCCCAACTCCCCAGCACTCCACACCTAACTCCCCAACTCCCCAGCACTCCACAACTAACTCCCCAACTCCCCAACACCCCAACTCTCCACACCTAACACCCCAACTACCCAACTCCCCAGCACTCCACAATTAACTCCCCAACTCCCCAGAACCCCACACCTAACTCCCCAACTCCCCAATGCCCCAGCACTCCACACCTAACTCCCCAACTCCCCAGCACTCCACAGCTAACTCCCCAACTCCCAAACTCCCCAGCACTCCACACCTAACTCCCCAACTCCCGAATTACCCAGCAGTCCACACCTAACTCCCCAACTCCCCAGCACTCCACACCTAGCTCGCCAACACTCCCCACCTAACTCCCCAACCCCCCAGCACTCCACACCTAAATCCCCAACTCCCCAACTCCCCAGCACTCCACACCTAACTCCACAACTCCCCAGCACTCCACACCTAACAGCCCAACTCCCCAGCGCTCCACACCTAACTCCACAACTCCCCAGCACTCCACACCTAACTCCCTAACTCCCCAGCACTCCACACTTAACTCCCCTACTCCCCGGAATTCCACACCTAACTCCCCAACTCCCCAGATCTCCACACCTAACTCCCCAACTCCCCAGCTCTCCACACCTAACTCACCAACTCGCTGACTCCCCAGTACTCCACACCTAACTCCCCAAATCCCCAACTCCACAGCACTCCACACCTAACTCCCCAACTCCCCAGCACTCCACAGCTAACTCCCCAACTCCCCAACACCCCAACTCTCCACACCTAACACCCCAACTCCCCAACTCCCCAGCACTCCACACCTAACTCCCCAACTCCCCAGCACTCCACACCTAACTCCCCAACTCCCCAGCACTCCACACCTAACTCCCCAACTCCCCAACTCCCCAGCACTCCACACCTAACTCCCCAACTCCCGAATGCCCCAACACTCCACACTAGACTCCTCAACTCCCCAGCACTCCGGACCTAACTCCCCAACTCCCCAACCCCCCAGCACTCCACACCTAAATCCCCAACTCCCCAACTCCCCAGCGCTCCACACCTAAATCCACAACTCCCCAGCACTCCACACCTAACTCCCCAACTCCCCAGCACTCCACACCTAACTCCCCAACTCCCGAATGCCCCAACACTCCACACTAGACTCCTCAACTCCCCAGCACACCACACCTAACTCCCCAACTCCCCAACCCCCCAGCACTCCACACCTAAATCCCCAACTCCCCAACTCCCCAGCGCTCCACACCTAACTCCACAACTCCCCAGCACTCCACACCTAACAGCCCAACTCCCCAGCGCTCCACACCTAACTCCACAACTCCCCAGCACTCCACACCTAACTCCCTAACTCCCCAGCACTCCACACTTAACTCCCCTACTCCCCGGAACTCCACACCTAACTCACCAACTCCCCAGATCTCCACACCTAACTCCTCAACTCCCCAGCACTACCCACCTAACTCGCCAACTGCCCAGCACTCCACACCTAACTCACCAACTCGCTGACTCCCCAGTACTCCACACCTAACTCCCCAAATCCCCAACTCCCCAGCACTCCTCACCTAACTCCCCAACTCTCCTCACCTAACACCCCAACTCCCCAACTCCCCAGCACTCCACACCTAGCTCGCCAACACTCCCCACCTAACTCCCCAACTCCCCAGCACTCCACACCTAACTCCACAACTCCCCAGCACTCCACACCTAACTCCCCAACTCCCCAGCACACCACACCTAACTCCACAACTCCCCAGCACTCCACACCTAACTCCCCAACTCCCCAGCACTCCACACCTAACTCCCCAACTCCCCAGCACTCCACACCTAACTCCCCAACTCCCCAACACCCCAGCACTCCACACTTAACTCCCCAACTCCCCAGAACTCCACACCTAACTCCCAACTCCCCAACTCCCCAGCACTCCACACCTAACTCCCCAACTCCCCAGCGCTCCACACCTAACTACCCAACTCCCCAGCACTCCACACTAGACTCCTCAACTCCCCAGCACTCCACACCTAACTCCCCAACTCCACCGCACTCCACACCTAACTCACCAACTCCCCAGCACTCCACACTAGACTCCTCAACTCCCCAGCACTCCACACCTAACACCCCAACTCCCCAATTCCCCAGCACTCCACCCCTAACTCCCCAACTCCCCAGCGCTCCACACCTAACTCCCCAACTCCCCAGCACTCCACACCTAACTCCCCAGCTCCCCAGCAATCCACACTTAACTCCCCAACTCCCCAGCACTCCACACCTAACTCCGCAACTCCCCAACTCCCCAGCACTCCACACCTAACTCCCCAACTCCCCAACTCCCCAGCACTCCACACCTAACTCCCCAACTCCCCAGCACTCCACACCTAACTCCCCAACTCCCCAGAACTCCACACTTATCTCCCCAACTCCCCAGAACTCCACTCCTAACTCTCCAACTCCCCAGCACTCCACACATATCTCCCCAACTCCCCAGCACTCCACAACTAACTCCCCAACTCCCCAACACCCCAACTCTCCACACCTAACACCCCAACTACCCAACTCCCCAGCACTCCACACCTAACTCCCCAACTCCCCATTGCCCCAGCACTCCACACCCAACTCCCCAACTCCCCAGCGCTCCACAGCTAACTCCCCAACTCCCAAACTCCCCAGCACTCCACACCTAACTCCCCAACTCCCGAATTACCCAGCACTCCACACCTAACTCCCCAACTCCCCAGCACTCCACACCTAGCTCGCCAACACTCCCCACCTAACTCCCCAACTCCCCAGCACTCCACACCTAACTCCACAACTCCCCAGCACTCCACACCTAACTCCACAACTCCCCAGCACTCCACAACTAACTCCCCAACTCCCCAACACCCCAACTCTCCACACCTAACACCCCAACTACCCAACTCCCCAGCACTCCACAATTAACTCCCCAACTCCCCAGAACCCCACACCTAACTCCCCAACTCCCCAATGCCCCAGCACTCCACACCTAACTCCCCAACTCCCCAGCGCTCCACAGCTAACTCCCCAACTCCCAAACTCCCCAGCACTCCACACCTAACTCCCCAACTCCCGAATTACCCAGCACTCCACACCTAACTCCCCAACTCCCCAGCACTCCACACCTAGCTCGCCAACACTCCCCACCTAACTCCCCAACTCCCCAGCACTCCACACCTAACTCCACAACTCCCCAGCACTCCACACCTAACTCCACAACTCCCCAGCACTCCACACCTAACTCCCCAACTCCCCAGCACTCCACACCTAACTCCCCAACTCCCCAACACCCCAGCACTCCACACCTAACTCACCAACTCCCCGACTCACCAGCACTCCACACCTAACTCCCCAACTCCCCAACTCCGCAGCACTCCACACCTAACTCCCCAACTCCCCAGCACTCCACAACTAACTCCCCAACTCCCCAACACCCCAACTCTCCACACCTAACACCCCAACTACCCAACTCCCCAGCACTCCACAATTAACTCCCCAACTCCCCAGAACCCCACACCTAACTCCCCAACTCCCCAATGCCCCAGCACTCCACACCTAACTCCCCAACTCCCCAGCGCTCCACAGCTAACTCCCCAACTCCCAAACTCCCCAGCACTCCACACCTAACTCCCCAACTCCCGAATTACCCAGCACTCCACACCTAACTCCCCAACTCCCCAGCACTCCACACCTAGCTCGCCAACACTCCCCACCTAACTCCCCAACTCCCCAGCACTCCACACCTAACTCCACAACTCCCCAGCACTCCACACCTAACTCCACAACTCCCCAGCACTCCACACCTAACTCCCCAACTCCCCAGCACTCCACACCTAACTCCCCAACTCCCCAACACCCCAGCACTCCACACCTAACTCACCAACTCCCCGACTCACCAGCACTCCACACCTAACTCCCCAACTCCCCAACTCCGCAGCAATCCACACTTAACTCCCCAACTCCCCAGAACTCCACACCTAACTTCCCAACTCCGCAACTCCCCAGCACTCCACACCTAACTCCCCAACTCCCCAGCGCTCCACACCTAACTGCCCAACTCCCCAGCACTCCACACCTAATTCACCAACTCCCCAGCACACCACACTAGACTCCTCAACTCCCCAGCACTCCACACCTAACACCCCAACTCCCCAATTCCCCAGCATTCCACACCTAACTCCCCAACTCCCCAGCACTCCACACGTAACTCCCCAACTCCCCAGCACTCCACACCTAACTCCCCAACTCCCCAACTCCCCAGCACTCCACACCAAGCTTCCCAACTCCCCAGCACTCCAGACCTAACTCCCCAACTCCCCAACTCCCCAGCACTCCACACCTAACTCCCCAACTCCCAAATTCCCCAGCACTCCACACCTAAATCCCCAACTCCCCAGCACTCCACACCTAACTCACCAACTCCCCGACTCCCCAGCACTCCACACCTAACTCCCCAACTCCCCAACACCCCAACTCTCCACACCAAACTCCCCAACTCCCCAACACCCCAACTCTCCCCACCTAACTCCCCAACTCCCCAGCACTCCAGACCTAACTCACCAACTCCCCAGCACTCCACGCTAGACTCCTCAACTCCCCAGCCCTCCACCCCTAACTCCCCAACTCCCCAGCACTCCACACCTAACTCACCAACTCCCCAACTCCCCAGCACTCCACACCTAACTCCCCAACTCCCCAGCACTCCACACCTAACTCCCCAACTCCCCAGCACTCCACACCTAACTCCCCAACTCCCCAACTCCCCAGCACTCCACACCTAACTCCCCAACTCCCGAATGCCCCAACACTCCACACTAGACTCCTCAACTCCCCAGCACTCCACACCTAACTCCCCAACTCCCCAACCCCCCAGCACTCCACACCTAAATCCCCAACTCCCCAACTCCCCAGCACTCCACACCTAACTCCACAACTCCCCAGCACTCCACACCTAACAGCCCAACTCCCCAGCGCTCCACACCTAACTCCACAACTCCCCAGCACTCCACACCTAACTCCCTAACTCCCCAGCACTCCACACTTAACTCCCCTACTCCCCGGAATTCCACACCTAACTCCCCAACTCCCCAGATCTCCACACCTAACTCACCAACTCGCTGACTCCCCAGTACTCCACACCTAACTCCCCAAATCCCCAACTCCCCAGCACTCCACACCTAACTCCCCAACTCCCCAGCACTCCACAGCTAACTCCCCAACTCCCCAACACCCCAACTCTCCACACCTAACACCCCAACTCCCCAACTCCCCAGCACTCCACACCTAACTCCCCAACTCCCCAGCACTCCACACCTAACTCCCCAACTCCCCAGCACTCCACACCTAACTCCCCAACTCCCCAACTCCCCAGCACTCCACACCTAACTCCCCAACTCCCGAATGCCCCAACACTCCACACTAGACTCCTCAACTCCCCAGCACTCCGGACCTAACTCCCCAACTCCCCAACCCCCCAGCACTCCACACCTAAACCCCCAACTCCCCAACTCCCCAGCGCTCCACACCTAACTCCACAACTCCCCAGCACTCCACACCTAACAGCCCAACTCCCCAGCGCTCCACACCTAACTCCACAACTCCCCAGCACTCCACACCTAACTCCCTAACTCCCCAGCACTCCACACTTAACTCCCCTACTCCCCGGAACTCCCCACCTAACTCCCCAACTGCCCAGCACTCCACACCTAACTCACCAACTCCCCAACTCTCCAGCACTCCACACCTAACTCCCCAACTCCCCAGCACTCAACACCTAACTCACCAACTCGCTGACTCCCCAGTACTCCACACCTAACTCCCCAAATCCCCAACTCCCCAGCACTCCTCACCTAACTCCCCAACTCTCCTCACCTAACACCCCAACTCCCCAACTCCCCAGCACTCCACACCTAACTCCCCAACTCCCGAATGCCCCACCACTCCCCACCTAACTCCCCAAATCCCCAACTCCCCTGCACTCCACACCTAACTCCCCAACTCCCCAGATCTCCACACCTAAATCCCCAACTCCCGAATGCCCCAGCATTCCACACTAGACTCCTCAACTCCCCAGCACTCCACACTTATCTCCCCAACTCCCCAGCACTCCACACATAACTCCCCAACTCCCCAACACCCCAACTCTCCACACCTAACACCCCAACTCCCCAACTCCCCAGCACTCCACACCTAACTCCCCAACTCCCCAGCACTCCACACCTAACTCCCCAACTCCCCAGCACTCCACACTTAACTCCCCAACTCCCCAGAACTCCACATCTAACTCCCCAACTCCCCAATGCCCCAGCACTCCACACCTAACTCCCCAACTCCCCAATGCCCCAGCACTCCACACCTAACTCCCCAACTCCCCAGCACTCCACACCTAACTCCCCAACTCCCGAATTACCCAGCACTCCACACCTAACTCCCCAACTCCCCAGCACTCCACACCTAACTCCACAACTCCCCAGCGCTCCACACCTAACTCCCCAACTCCCCAGCACTCCACACCTAACTCCCCAACTCCCCAGCACTCCACACCTAACTCCCCAACTCCCCAGCACACCACACCTAACTCCACAACTCCCCAGCACTCCACACCTAACTCCCCAACTCCCCAGCACTCCACACCTAACTCCCCAACTCCCCAGCACTCCACACCTAACTCCCCAACTCCCCAACACCCCAGCACTCCACACTTAACTCCCCAACTCCCCAGAACTCCACACCTAACTCCCAACTCCCCAACTCCCCAGCACTCCACACCTAACTCCCCAACTCCCCAGCGCTCCACACCTAACTACCCAACTCCCCAGCACTCCACACTAGACTCCTCAACTCCCCAGCACTCCACACCTAACTCCCCAACTCCACCGCACTCCACACCTAACTCACCAACTCCCCAGCACTCCACACTAGACTCCTCAACTCCCCAGCACTCCACACCTAACACCCCAACTCCCCAATTCCCCAGCACTCCACCCCTAACTCCCCAACTCCCCAGCGCTCCACACCTAACTCCCCAACTCCCCAGCACTCCACACCTAACTCCCCAGCTCCCCAGCAATCCACACTTAACTCCCCAACTCCCCAGCACTCCACACCTAACTCCGCAACTCCCCAACTCCCCAGCACTCCACACCTAACTCCCCAACTCCCCAACTCCCCAGCACTCCACACCTAACTCCCCAACTCCCCAGCACTCCACACCTAACTCCCCAACTCCCCAGAACTCCACACTTATCTCCCCAACTCCCCAGAACTCCACTCCTAACTCTCCAACTCCCCAGCACTCCACACATATCTCCCCAACTCCCCAGCACTCCACAACTAACTCCCCAACTCCCCAACACCCCAACTCTCCACACCTAACACCCCAACTACCCAACTCCCCAGCACTCCACACCTAACTCCCCAACTCCCCATTGCCCCAGCACTCCACACCCAACTCCCCAACTCCCCAGCGCTCCACAGCTAACTCCCCAACTCCCAAACTCCCCAGCACTCCACACCTAACTCCCCAACTCCCGAATTACCCAGCACTCCACACCTAACTCCCCAACTCCCCAGCACTCCACAACTAACTCCCCAACTCCCCAACACCCCAACTCTCCACACCTAACACCCCAACTACCCAACTCCCCAGCACTCCACAATTAACTCCCCAACTCCCCAGAACCCCACACCTAACTCCCCAACTCCCCAATGCCCCAGCACTCCACACCTAACTCCCCAACTCCCCAGCGCTCCACAGCTAACTCCCCAACTCCCAAACTCCCCAGCACTCCACACCTAACTCCCCAACTCCCGAATTACCCAGCACTCCACACCTAACTCCCCAACTCCCCAGCACTCCACACCTAGCTCGCCAACACTCCCCACCTAACTCCCCAACTCCCCAGCACTCCACACCTAACTCCACAACTCCCCAGCACTCCACACCTAACTCCACAACTCCCCAGCACTCCACACCTAACTCCCCAACTCCCCAGCACTCCACACCTAACTCCCCAACTCCCCAACACCCCAGCACTCCACACCTAACTCACCAACTCCCCGACTCACCAGCACTCCACACCTAACTCCCCAACTCCCCAACTCCGCAGCAATCCACACTTAACTCCCCAACTCCCCAGAACTCCACACCTAACTTCCCAACTCCGCAACTCCCCAGCACTCCACACCTAACTCCCCAACTCCCCAGCGCTCCACACCTAACTGCCCAACTCCCCAGCACTCCACACCTAATTCACCAACTCCCCAGCACACCACACTAGACTCCTCAACTCCCCAGCACTCCACACCTAACACCCCAACTCCCCAATTCCCCAGCATTCCACCCCTAACTCCCCAACTCCCCAGCGCTCCACACCTAACTCCCCAACTCCCCAGCACTCCACACCTAACTCCCCAACTCCCCAACTCCCCAGCAATCCACACTTAGCTCCCCAACTCCCCAGCACTCCACACCTAACTCCCCAACTCCCCAACTCCCCAGCACTCCACACCTAACTCCCCAACTCCCCAACTCCCCAGCACTCCACACCTAACTCCCCAACTCCCCAGCACTCCCCACCTAACTCACCAACTCCCCGACTCCCCAGCACTCCACACCTAACTCCCCAACTCCCCAACACCCCAACTCTCCACACCTAACTCCCCAACTCCCCAACACCCCAACTCTCCCCACCTAACTCCCCAACTCCCCAGCACTCCAGACCTAACTCACCAACTCCCCAGCACTCCACGCTAGACTCCTCAACTCCCCAGCCCTCCACCCCTAACTCCCCAACTCCCCAGCACTCCACACCTAACTCACCAACTCCCCAACTCCCCAGCACTCCACACCTAACTCCCCAACTCCCCAGCACTCCACACCTAACTCCCCAACTCCCCAGCACTCCACACCTAACACCCCAACTCCCCAGCACTTCACACCTAACTCCCCAACTCCCCAGCGCTCCACACCTAACTCCCCATTTCCCCAGCACTCCCCACCTAACTCCCCAACTGCCCAGCATTCCACACCTAACTCACCAACTCCGCGACTCCCCAGCACTCCACACCTAACTCCCCAAATCCCCAAATCCCGAGCACTCCACACCTAACTCCCCAACTCCCCAGCACTCCACACCTAACTCCCCAACTCCCCAGCACTCCACACCTATCTCCCCAAATCCCCAGCACTCCTCACCTAATTACCCAACTCCCCAACTCCACAGCACTCCACACCTAACACCCCAACTCCCCAATGCCCCAGCACTCCACACCTAACTCCCCAACTCCCCAGCACTCCACACCTAACTCCCCAAATCCCAAACTCCCCAGCACTCCACCCCTAACTCCCCAACTCCCCAGCACTCCCCACCTAACTCCCCAACTGCCCAGCACTCCACACCTAACTCCCCAACTCCCCAGCACTCCACACCTAACTCCCCAACTCCCCAGCACTCCACACCTAACTCCCCAACTCCCCAGCACTCCACACCTAACTCCCCAACTCCCCAACTCCCCAGCACTCCACACCTAACTCCCCAACTCCCGAATGCCCCAACACTCCACACTAGACTCCTCAACTCCCCAGCACTCCACACCTAACTCCCCAACTCCCCAACCCCCCAGCACTCCACACCTAAATCCCCAACTCCCCAACTCCCCAGCACTCCACACCTAACTCCACAACTCCCCAGCACTCCACACCTAACAGCCCAACTCCCCAGCGCTCCACACCTAACTCCACAACTCCCCAGCACTCCACACCTAACTCCCTAACTCCCCAGCACTCCACACTTAACTCCCCTACTCCCCGGAATTCCACACCTAACTCCCCAACTCCCCAGATCTCCACACCTAACTCACCAACTCGCTGACTCCCCAGTACTCCACACCTAACTCCCCAAATCCCCAACTCCCCAGCACTCCACACCTAACTCCCCAACTCCCCAGCACTCCACAGCTAACTCCCCAACTCCCCAACACCCCAACTCTCCACACCTAACACCCCAACTCCCCAACTCCCCAGCACTCCACACCTAACTCCCCAACTCCCCAGCACTCCACACCTAACTCCCCAACTCCCCAGCACTCCACACCTAACTCCCCAACTCCCCAACTCCCCAGCACTCCACACCTAACTCCCCAACTCCCGAATGCCCCAACACTCCACACTAGACTCCTCAACTCCCCAGCACTCCGGACCTAACTCCCCAACTCCCCAACCCCCCAGCACTCCACACCTAAACCCCCAACTCCCCAACTCCCCAGCGCTCCACACCTAACTCCACAACTCCCCAGCACTCCACACCTAACAGCCCAACTCCCCAGCGCTCCACACCTAACTCCACAACTCCCCAGCACTCCACACCTAACTCCCTAACTCCCCAGCACTCCACACTTAACTCCCCTACTCCCCGGAACTCCCCACCTAACTCCCCAACTGCCCAGCACTCCACACCTAACTCACCAACTCCCCAACTCTCCAGCACTCCACACCTAACTCCCCAACTCCCCAGCACTCAACACCTAACTCACCAACTCGCTGACTCCCCAGTACTCCACACCTAACTCCCCAAATCCCCAACTCCCCAGCACTCCTCACCTAACTCCCCAACTCTCCTCACCTAACACCCCAACTCCCCAACTCCCCAGCACTCCACACCTAACTCCCCAACTCCCGAATGCCCCACCACTCCCCACCTAACTCCCCAAATCCCCAACTCCCCTGCACTCCACACCTAACTCCCCAACTCCCCAGATCTCCACACCTAAATCCCCAACTCCCGAATGCCCCAGCATTCCACACTAGACTCCTCAACTCCCCAGCACTCCACACTTATCTCCCCAACTCCCCAGAACTCCACTCCTAACTCCCCAACTCCCCAACACCCCAACTCTCCACACCTAACACCCCAACTCCCCAACTCCCCAGCACTCCACACCTAACTCCCCAACTCCCCAGCACTCCACACCTAACTCCCCAACTCCCCAGCACTCTACACTTAACTCCCCAACTCCCCAGAACTCCTCATCTAACTCCCCAACTCCCCAATGCCCCAGCACTCCACACCTAACTCCCCAACTCCCCAATGCCCCAGCACTCCACACCTAACTCCCCAACTCCCCAGCACTCCACACCTAACTCCCCAACTCCCGAATTACCCAGCACTCCACACCTAACTCCCCAACTCCCCAGCACTCCACACCTAACTCCACAACTCCCCAGCACTCCACACCTAACTCCCCAACTCCCCAGCACTCCACACCTAACTCCCCAACTCCCCAGCACTCCACACCTAACTCCCCAACTCCCCAGCACACCACACCTAACTCCACAACTCCCCAGCACTCCACACCTAACTCCCCAACTCCCCAGCACTCCACACCTAACTCCCCAACTCCCCAGCACTCCACACCTAACTCCCCAACTCCCCAACACCCCAGCACTCCACACTTAACTCCCCAACTCCCCAGAACTCCACACCTAACTCCCCAACTCCCCAGCACTCCACACCTAACTCCCCAACTCCCCAGCACTCCACACCTAACTCCCCAACTCCCCAGCACTCCACACTAGACTCCTCAACTCCCCAGCACTCCACACCTAACTCCCCAACTCCACCGCACTCCACACCTAACTCACCAACTCCCCAGCACTCCACACTAGACTCCTCAACTCCCCAGCACTCCACACCTAACACCCCAACTCCCCAATTCCCCAGCACTCCACCCCTAACTCCCCACCTCCCCAGCACTCCACACCTAACTCCCCAACTCCCCAGCACTCCACACCTAACTCCCCATCTCCCCAGCACTCCTCACTTAACTCCCCAACTCCCCAGCACTCCACACCTAACTCCCCAACTCCCCAACTCCCCAGCACTCCACACCTAACTCCCCAACTCCCCAACTCCCCAGCACTCCACACCTAACTCCCCAACTCCCCAGCACTCCACACCTAACTCCCCAACTCCCCAGAACTCCACACTTATCTCCCCAACTCCCCAGAACTCCACTCCTAACTCTCCAACTCCCCAGCACTCCACACATATCTCCCCAACTCCCCAGCACTCCACAACTAACTCCCCAACTCCCCAACACCCCAACTCTCCACACCTAACACCCCAACTACCCAACTCCCCAGCACTCCACACCTAACTCCCCAACTCCCCATTGCCCCAGCACTCCACACCCAACTCCCCAACTCCCCAGCGCTCCACAGCTAACTCCCCAACTCCCAAACTCCCCAGCACTCCACACCTAACTCCCCAACTCCCGAATTACCCAGCACTCCACACCTAACTCCCCAACTCCCCAGCACTCCACAACTAACTCCCCAACTCCCCAACACCCCAACTCTCCACACCTAACACCCCAACTACCCAACTCCCCAGCACTCCACAATTAACTCCCCAACTCCCCAGAACCCCACACCTAACTCCCCAACTCCCCAATGCCCCAGCACTCCACACCTAACTCCCCAACTCCCCAGCGCTCCACAGCTAACTCCCCAACTCCCAAACTCCCCAGCACTCCACACCTAACTCCCCAACTCCCGAATTACCCAGCACTCCACACCTAACTCCCCAACTCCCCAGCACTCCACACCTAGCTCGCCAACACTCCCCACCTAACTCCCCAACTCCCCAGCACTCCACACCTAACTCCACAACTCCCCAGCACTCCACACCTAACTCCACAACTCCCCAGCACTCCACACCTAACTCCCCAACTCCCCAGCACTCCACACCTAACTCCCCAACTCCCCAACACCCCAGCACTCCACACCTAACTCACCAACTCCCCGACTCACCAGCACTCCACACCTAACTCCCCAACTCCCCAACTCCGCAGCAATCCACACTTAACTCCCCAACTCCCCAGAACTCCACACCTAACTTCCCAACTCCGCAACTCCCCAGCACTCCACACCTAACTCCCCAACTCCCCAGCGCTCCACACCTAACTGCCCAACTCCCCAGCACTCCACACCTAATTCACCAACTCCCCAGCACACCACACTAGACTCCTCAACTCCCCAGCACTCCACACCTAACACCCCAACTCCCCAATTCCCCAGCATTCCACCCCTAACTCCCCAACTCCCCAGCGCTCCACACCTAACTCCCCAACTCCCCAGCACTCCACACCTAACTCCCCAACTCCCCAACTCCCCAGCAATCCACACTTAGCTCCCCAACTCCCCAGCACTCCACACCTAACTCCCCAACTCCCCAACTCCCCAGCACTCCACACCTAACTCCCCAACTCCCCAACTCCCCAGCACTCCACACCTAACTCCCCAACTCCCCAGCACTCCCCACCTAACTCACCAACTCCCCGACTCCCCAGCACTCCACACCTAACTCCCCAACTCCCCAACACCCCAACTCTCCACACCTAACTCCCCAACTCCCCAACACCCCAACTCTCCCCACCTAACTCCCCAACTCCCCAGCACTCCAGACCTAACTCACCAACTCCCCAGCACTCCACGCTAGACTCCTCAACTCCCCAGCCCTCCACCCCTAACTCCCCAACTCCCCAGCACTCCACACCTAACTCACCAACTCCCCAACTCCCCAGCACTCCACACCTAACTCCCCAACTCCCCAGCACTCCACACCTAACTCCCCAACTCCCCAGCACTCCACACCTAACACCCCAACTCCCCAGCACTTCACACCTAACTCCCCAACTCCCCAGCGCTCCACACCTAACTCCCCATCTCCCCAGCACTCCCCACCTAACTCCCCAACTGCCCAGCATTCCACACCTAACTCACCAACTCCGCGACTCCCCAGCACTCCACACCTAACTCCCCAAATCCCCAAATCCCGAGCACTCCACAGCAAACTCCCCAACTCCCCAGCACTCCACACCTAACTCCCCAACTCCCCAGCACTCCACACCTATCTCCCCAAATCCCCAGCACTCCTCACCTGACTACCCAACTCCCCAATTCCACAGCACTCCACACCTAACACCCCAACTCCCCAATGCCCCAGCACTCCACACCTAACTCCCCAAGTCCCCAGCACTCCACACCTAACTCCCCAAATCCCAAACTCCCCAGCACTCCACCCCTAACTCCCCAACTCCCCAGCACTCCCCACCTAACTCCCCAACTCCCCAGCACTCCACACCTAACTCCCCAACTCCCCAGCACTCCACACCTAACTCCCCAACTCCCCAGCACTCCACACCTAACTCCCCAACTCCCCAGCACTCCACACCTAACTCCCCAACTCCCCAACTCCCCAGCACTCCACACCTAACTCCCCAACTCCCGAATGCCCCAACACTCCACACTAGACTCCTCAACTCCCCAGCACTCCACACCTAACTCCCCAACTCCCCAACCCCCCAGCACTCCACACCTAACTCCCAACTCCCAGCACCACACTAACTCCACAACTCCCAGCACTCCACACCTAACTCCCTAACTCCCCAGCACTCCACACTTAACTCCCCTACTCCCCGGAATTCCACACCTAACTCCCCAACTCCCCAGATCTCCACACCTAACTCACCAACTCGCTGACTCCCCAGTACTCCACACCTAACTCCCCAAATCCCCAACTCCCCAGCACTCCACACCTAACTCCCCAACTCCACAGCACTCCACACCTAACTCCCCAACTCCCCAACACCCCAACTCTCCACACCTAACACCCCAACTCCCCAACTCCCCAGCACTCCACACCTAACTCCCCAACTCCCCAGCACTCCACACCTAACTCCCCAACTCCCCAGAACTCCACACCTAACTCCCCAACTCCCCAACTCCCCAGCACTCCACACCTAACTCCCCAACTCCCGAATGCCCCAACACTCCACACTAGACTCCTCAACTCCCCAGCACTCCGGACCTAACTCCCCAACTCCCCAACCCCCCAGCACTCCACACCTAAACCCCCAACTCCCCAACTCCCCAGCGCTCCACACCTAACTCCACAACTCCCCAGCACTCCACACCTAACAGCCCAACTCCCCAGCGCTCCACACCTAACTCCACAACTCCCCAGCACTCCACACCTAACTCCCTAACTCCCCAGCACTCCACACTTAACTCCCCTACTCCCCGGAACTCCCCACCTAACTCCCCAACTGCCCAGCACTCCACACCTAACTCACCAACTCCCCAACTCTCCAGCACTCCACACCTAACTCCCCAACTCCCCAGCACTCAACACCTAACTCACCAACTCGCTGACTCCCCAGTACTCCACACCTAACTCCCCAAATCCCCAACTCCCCAGCACTCCTCACCTAACTCCCCAACTCTCCTCACCTAACACCCCAACTCCCCAACTCCCCAGCACTCCACACCTAACTCCCCAACTCCCGAATGCCCCACCACTCCCCACCTAACTCCCCAAATCCCCAACTCCCCTGCACTCCACACCTAACTCCCCAACTCCCCAGATCTCCACACCTAAATCCCCAACTCCCGAATGCCCCAGCATTCCACACTAGACTCCTCAACTCCCCAGCACTCCACACTTATCTCCCCAACTCCCCAGAACTCCACTCCTAACTCCCCAACTCCCCAACACCCCAACTCTCCACACCTAACACCCCAACTCCCCACCTCCCCAGCACTCCACACCTAACTCCCCAACTCCCCAGCACTCCACACCTAACTCCCCAACTCCCCAGCACTCTACACTTAACTCCCCAACTCCCCAGAACTCCTCATCTAACTCCCCAACTCCCCAATGCCCCAGCACTCCACACCTAACTCCCCAACTCCCCAATGCCCCAGCACTCCACACCTAACTCCCCAACTCCCCAGCACTCCACACCTAACTCCCCAACTCCCGAATTACCCAGCACTCCACACCTAACTCCCCAACTCCCCAGCACTCCACACCTAACTCCACAACTCCCCAGCGCTCCACACCTAACTCCCCAACTCCCCAGCACTCCACACCTAACTCCCCAACTCCCCAGCACTCCACACCTAACTCCCCAACTCCCCAACTCCCCAACTCCACACCTAACTCCCCAACTCCCCAGCACTCCATTGAGGTTGCACCTACCTGCTAAGGCACAATGAGATGTCTGAAGGGACCTGCTGACTCCTGGGACAGAAAAATCAATTCCAGCTTGTTTTCCTTACCTGACCCTCTACCAGTGCTCCCCAGTGGGGTAAGTGTTCTGTCCTTGCTTGGGCCCCAAATTCCATGCGCTCTGTTAAAGTCACACCCTAGTTTTCATCTTCACAGGTCTTGCATTGGCATCCTCCCCAAAAGTCACTCCAGCTCAGCTGGTTGCACCTCCTGGGGTTTCGATCTCATTTCCTGATATTCTGTTCCCCTGGATTCTAGCCGGTACCCAAGCATCAACTGTCAAGCAGAACCTCAGCTCTTCGGCTGCAGGAAGCAGCACATTACAGCTGCAAACCAGTAACTTCAACCCAGTGGCCACAGCACAGAGACACCAAACTCCTGCTGCCTTCCTGTTCTTTCTCTATTCTTTCACTGGGAATTGGGCATCACTGACAGGCGCAGCGTTTATTGCCCATCCCTAATTGCCCCTGAACTGAGTGTCGGGCTCGGCCAATTCAGAGTCACCCGCATGGCTGTGGGTCTGGAGTCACATGTAGGCCAGACCAGGTAAGGACAGCAGATTTCCCTCCCTAAAGGGCATTAGTGACCCAGATGGGTTCTTACAACAATCGCTGATAGTTTCATGGTCACCGTTACTTCATATTCCAGACCGATTAATGGAATTTAATCCCCACCAGCTGCTGTGGTGGGATTTGAACCCATGTCCCGAGGACAGTGGTCTGGGCCCGTGGGTTACCCAGTCCAGTGACACATTCCCGTTACCCAGCATTTCCCCCTGTATCAGAGACACTCTGATAACCAGAACTCCTCCCAGTCACCATTCAGTCTGCCGGCGGCAACACATTCTCTGCCTGGAGACTGTTACCGTGCTCCTCCTCCTGAACGCGGACCCCCTCCCCACTGACCAGGGCCCCCAGTGCCCCATCTTCCTGTCCCCCACCCCCCCCTGCCACCCCGGTGCCCCTGTACCCCCACACCCCACCCCCCCCCCACCCCGGTGCCCCTGTCCCCCCACACCCCATCCCCCCGGTGCCCCGTGTTCCTGTCCCCACCCCCCCCCCCCGCCACCCCGGTGCCCCCACACCCCACCCCCCCCCCGGTGCCCCTGTCCCCCCCACCCCCCCCACCCCGGTGCCCCTGTACCCCCACCCCCCCCCCCACCCCGGTGCCCCTGTACCCCCACCCCCCCCCCACCCCGGTGCCCCTGTACCCCCACACCCCACCCCCCCCCCCGGTGCCCCTGTCCCCCCCACCCCCCCCACCCCGGTGCCCCTGTACCCCCACCCCCCCCCACCCCGGTGCCCCTGTACCCCCACCCCCACACCCTCCCCACCCCCCGGTGCCCCTGTACCCCCACCCCCCCCCCCACCCCGGTGCCCCTGTACCCCCACACCCCACCCCCCCCCCGGTGCCCCTGTCCCCCCACCCCCCCCACCCCGGTGCCCCTGTACCCCCACCCCCCCCCCCACCCCGGTGCCCCGGTGCCCCTGTACCCCCACCCCCCCCCCACCCCGGTGCCCCTGTACCCCCACACCCCATCCCCCCCCCCCACCCCGGTGCCCCTGTACCCCCACACCCCATCCCCCCGGTGCCCCGTGTTCCTGTCCCCCACACCCCATCCCCCCGGTGCCCCGTGTTCCTGTCCCCACCCCCCCCCCCACCCGCCCGGTGCCCCTGTACCCCCACACCCCACCCCCCCCCCCAGTGCCCCTGTCCCCCCCCACCCCCCCCACCACGCGTGCCCCCCTGTTACCCCCACACCCCACCCCCCCCCACCGGGTGCCCCTGTCCCCCCCCACCCCCCCCCACCCCGGTGCCCCTGTACCCCACCCCCCCACCCCCCCCCCACCCTGGTGCCCGTACCCCCACCCCCCCCACCCCCCCCACCCCGGTTTGGCCCCTGTACCCCCACCCCCCCACCCCCCCCCCCCCCCACCCAGGTGCCCCTGTACCCCACACCCCATCCCCCCCGGTGGCCCGTGTTCTGTCCCACCCCCCCCCCCCCCACCCCGGTGCCCCTGTACCCCCACACCCCACCCCCCCCCCCCCAGTGCCCCTAAGTCCCCCCCACCCCCCCCACCCCGAGTGCCCTGTTACCCCACCCCACCCCCCCCCCCCCCACCCCGGTGCCCTGTACCCCCACCCCCCACCCCCCCCCACCACCCGGTTGCCCCTGTACCCCCACCACCCCCCACCCCCCCCCCCCACCCCGGTGCCCCTGTACCCCCACACCCCATCCCCCCGGTGCCCGTGTTCCTGTCCCCACTCCCCCCCCCCCCACCCCGGTGCCCCTGTACCCCCACACCCCATCCCCCCCGCCACCCCGGTGCCCCTGTCCCCCACCCCCCCCCCCACCCCGGTGCCCCTGTACCCCCACACCCCACCCCCCACCCCGGTGCCCCTGTACCTCCCCCCCCCCCACCCCGGTGCCCCGTGTTCCTGTCCCCGCCCCCACCGCCCACCCCAGTACCCCCCCCACCCCCCCCGGTGCCCCGTGTTCCTGTCCCCGCCCCCCCCCCCCCCCGCCACCCCCGGTGCCCCTGTACCCCCCCCCCCCGGTGCCCCGTGTTCCTGTCCCCGCCCCCACCGCCCACCCCAGTACCCCCCCCACCCCCCCCGGTGCCCCGTGTTCCTGTCCCCGCCCCCCCCCCGCCACCCCGGTGCCCCTGTACCCCACCCCCCGGTGCCCCGTGTTCCTGTCCCCGCCCCCACCGCCCACCCCAGTACCCCCCCCCACCCCCCCCGGTGCCCCGTGTTCCTGTCCCCGCCCCCCCCCCACACCCCAGTGCCCCTGTGCCCCTCACCCCCCCCCCCAGTGCCCCGTGTTCCTGTCCCCACCCCGCACCCCCCCTCACCCCGGTGCCCTGCGCGGGGACCCCTCACCCCCGGTGCTCTGCGGGGACCCCTGACCCCCGGTGCTCTGCGGGGACCCCTGACCCCCGGTGCCCTGCGGGGACCCCGACCCCCGGTGCTCTGCGGGGACCCCTGACCCCCGGTGCCCTGCGGGGACCCCTGACCCCGGTGCTCTTTGGGGACCCCTCACCCCCGGTGCCCTGCGGGGACCCCTGACCCCGGTGCTCTGTGGGGACCCCTGACCCCCGGTGCCCTGCGGGGACCCCTGACGCCGGTGCCCTGCGGGGACCCCTGACCCCCGGTGCTCTGCGGGGACCCCTGACCCCCGGTGCTCTGCGGGGACCCCTGACCCCGGTACTCTGTGGGGACCCCTCACCCCCGGTGCCCTGCGGGGACCCCTGACCCCCGGTGCCCTGCGGGGACCCCTGACGCCGGTGCCCTGCGGGGACCCCTGACCCCGGTGCTCTGCGGGGACCCCTGACCCCCGGTGCTCTGCGGGGACCCCTGACCCCCGGTGCTCTGCGGGGACCCCTGACCCCCGGTGCTCTGCGGGGACCCCTGACCCCCGGTGCTCTGCGGGGACCCCTGACCCCCGGTGCTCTGCGGGGACCCCTGACCCCGATGCTCTGCGGGGACCCCTGACACCGGTGCTCCGTGGGGACCCCGGTGCTCTGCGGGGACCCCTGACCCCGGTGCTCTGCGGGGACCCCTGACCCCCGGTGCTCTGCGGGGACCCCTGACCCCGATGCTCTGTGGGGACCCCTGACGCCGGTGCTCCGTGGGGACCCCGGTGCTCTGCGGGGACCCCTGACCCCGGTGCTCTGCGGGGACCCCTGACCCCCGGTGCTCTGCGGGGACCCCTGACCCCCGGTGCTCTGCGGGGACCCATGACCCCCGGTGCTCTGCGGGGACCCCTGACCCCCGGTGCTCTGCGGGGACCCCTGACCCCCGGTGCTCTGCGGGGACCCCTGACCCCCGGTGCTCTGCGGGGACCCCTGACCCCCGGTGCTCTGCGGGGACCCCTGACCCCGATGCTCTGCGGGGACCCCTCACCCCGATGCCCTGCGGGGACCGAGCTGTGGGACTGGATACTTTTCCGAGTATCTCTAAAACGGATGCGAGTGGAGACTGTTTTATTGGAGTGAAGGTGTGGAGATTGAGTCAGGTGAATCACGAGCAGTGGGAGTCAGTGTGTTGAGAATGTGAGGCGAACGTGGACTGTTTTTCAGTCAGGAGCATTGACAGCAAAGCCTGGACTAACATTTTCCTTTTATTAAATTATTTATAAGTTACACAGACGGAATCTGCCTGCCCAGGAGGAAACAATAAAGCTGCTCCCCCTACAGCAGACACCGAGCACAGAGACTCTGCAACCAGCCGGGGAATCTGGGTGACGGGGCCCAGCTGAACCCAGTGCCACACCGGACCACATCCGGACCAGCTTCGGCCAAACAATCCCCAGTTCCAACCAGAGCCCCCCACCCACCCCCCCCGGGGCCCAGCCGCACCCTCCCACTGTACTGTCAGCTCACTCTGTTCCAACTCATGTGGTTAAACCCTTCCCTTAGTCACATACAGCAAGACCTACAAGCAAAGGCGAGCTGGAACTCAGCACATTACAAAGAGCAAGGAAATTTACTTAAAAAAATTAAATAAAAGCTGAGCATTGCAGGACTCCTTTTCCCCTATAGATAAGTAGATACTGGGAGTTAAAAGCACTGTTTAGGAAGAGAGACACACTTTCCGATCTCTCAATTTACAACACAAGGCCCAACTTGATGCTAAAGTGACACTGTACACGAGAGAGAAGTTACTTCTTTTTAAAATAAAAAGTATTTTTTCCTTTCGGAAAAAGAACAGAAAGTTATCAATGAAGATGTTCCTCCTCAGGAAGTGTCAGAGGGAACATGCTCTTCAAAGCCCTCGCTCTCACGCACCAAAGCTCGTTCCAGGATCACTCTCCCTTCCTTGTATCGCTGACTGTCCTCAGTTGCAAACTCGTAGATCCAGCCCAGCTTACTGTTGCAGTTCTTGCAGCTCACATCTCTCACCATGTGTCGACCTGTCAGCATCACCCGGTCCTGCACCTCACTGTACTGCAGATTCACCACCTGGGGAAAAGAGAGATTAATCTCAGCCACCCCTCACTGTACAAAGGATTCACCATTTATACAGTGACTCATCTCACCCACACCTCACTATAGAGGATTCACCATTTCACAGTGCCCATCGAGTCTGCACCGACACGTGAGAAACACCTGACCTACCTACCTAATCCCATTTACCAGCACTTGGCCCATAGCCTTGAATGTTATGACGTGCCAAGTGCTCATCCAGGCACTTTTTAAAGGATGTGAGGCAACCCGCCTCCACCACCCTCCCAGGCAGCACATTCCAGACCCTCACCACCCTCTGGGTAAAAAAGTTTTTCCTCACATCCCCCCTAAACCTCCTGCCCCTCACCTTGAACTTGTGTCCCCTTGTGACTGACCCTTCAACTAAGGGGAACAGCTGCTCCCTATCCACCCTGTCCATGCCCCTCATAATCTTGTACACCTCAATCAGGTCACCCCTCAGTCTTCTCTACTCCAACAAAAACAACCCAAGTCTATCCAACCTCTCTTCATAACTTAAATGTTTCATCCCAGGCAACATCCTGGTGAATCTCCTCTGCACCTCCTCCAGTGCAATCACATCCTTCCTATAATGTGGTGACCAGAACTGCACACAGTACTCCAGCTGTGGCCTCACCAAGGTTCTATACAACTCCAACATGACCTCCCTACTTTTGTAATCTATGCCTCGATTGATGAAGGCAAGTGTCCCATATGCCTTTTTCACCATCCCACTAACATGTCCCTCCGCCTTCAGAGATCTATGGACACACACGCCAAGGTCCCTTTGTTCCTCAGAACTTCCTAGTGTCATGCCGTTCATTGAATACTTCCTTCTCAAATTACTCCTTCCAAAGTGTATCACCTCACACCTTTCAGGGTTAACTTCCATCTGCCACTTATCTGCCTATTTGACCATCCCGTCTATATCTTCCTGTAGCCCAAGACACTCAACTTCACTGTTAACCACCCAGCCAATCTTTGTGTCATCCGCAAACTTACTAATCCTACCCCCAACATAGTCATCTATGTCGTTTATATAAATGACAAATAATAGGGGACCCAGCACAGATCCCTGTGGTACACCACTGGACACTGGCTTCCAGTCACTAAAGCATCCTTCTGTCATCACCCTCTGTCTCCTACAACTAAGCCAATTTTGAATCCACCTTATCAAATTACCCTGTATCCCATGTGCATTTGCCTTCTTTATAGGTCTCCCATGTGGGACCTTGTCAAAGGCTTTGCTGAAATCCATATAAACGACATCAACTGCACTACCCTCATCTAAACACCTGATCACCTCCTCAAAAAATTCAATCACATTTGTCAGGCATGACCTCCCTCTGACAAAGCCATGCTGACTATCCCTGATCAAATCTTGCCTCTCCAAGTGGAGATAGATTCCTTCAGAATTTTCTCCAATACTTTCCCTACCACTGATGTGAGACTCACTGGCCTGTAATTCCCTGGCTTATCTCTACAACCCTTCTTAAATAGCAGAACCACATTAGCTGTTCTCCAGTCCTCTGGCACCTCTCCCGTGGCCAGAGAGGAATTAAAAATTTGGGTCAGAGCCCCTGCGATCTCCTCCCTTGCCTCCCTCAGCAGTCTGGGACACAAATCATCTGGACCTGGATATTTGTCCACTTTTAAGCCTGCCAACACCTCCAATACCTTGTCAGTCCCTATATCAACTTGCTTAAGAACTTCACAGTCTCTCTCCCTGAGTTTCATACCTTCATTCTCATTCTCTTGGGTGAAGAAGGATGTGAAGTATTCGTTCAACACTCTACTGATGTCCTCTGGCTCCACCCATAGATTTCCCCCTTGGTCCCTTATGGGTCCTACTCTTTCCCTGGTTATCCTCTTCCCATTGATATTCTTATACAATACCTTGGGATTTTCCCTACGTTTACCAGCCAGAGCTTTCTCATATCCCCTCTTTGCTCTCCTAATCACTTTCCTAAGCTCCACCCTGCGCTGTCTGTACTCCACTAATGCTTCTGCTGATTTGCTCCCCTTGTACCTGCTAAAAGCCTCTCTTTTCCTTCTCATCGTAACCTGAATATCTCTGGTCATCCATGGTTCTCTGGGCTTGTTACTCCTTCCTATCACCCTAGAGGGAACATGTTGAGCCTGTACCCTCCCCATTTCCTTTTTGAACACCCCCACTGTTCTTCTGTAGATTACCCCACAAGTAGCTGTTCCCAGTCTACCTTGGCCAGATCCTGCTTTATTTTACTAAAATCTGCTCTCCCCCAATCCAAAACATTTTTATGCAACTTGTCTATTTCTTTGTCCATAACAAGCTTAAATTGTACCATGTTGTGGTCGCTGTCACTAAAATGCTCCTCCACCACCACCTCAGCCACCTGTCCAGCTTCATTCCCCAGAATTAGATCCAGCACTGCACTGTCCCTTGTTGGACCCTCTACATACTGACCTAAAAAGTTCTCCTGTACACGTTTTAAGAAATCCACTCCATCCAAGCTCCATCCATAGACACTAGGTCTATCCCAATTAATGTTGGGAAAGTTGAAATCACCTAATATAATTACCCTATTGTTTTTGTTTTTACACACCTCCGCAAATTGTGCACATATTTGCTCCTCAATTTCCCGCTGACTATCTGGGGGTCTATGATAAACACCTAACAATGTGACTGCCCCTTTTTTATTCCTAAACTCTACCCACAAAGCTTCATTCAATGCCCCCTCCAAGATATCATCTCTCCTTACTGCAGTAACTGACGCCTTAACTAATCATGCAATGCCTCCTCCTCTTTTTCCCCTTCTCTTGTCTCGCCTGAAGATTCTATATCCCGGAATGTTGAGCTGCCAATCCTGCCCCTCCCTCAACCACGTCGCAGTGATGGCTACTATATCACAATTCCACGTGTTAATCCTCACCTTTAACTCAACCATTTTACCTGTAATACTTCTGGAATTAAAGTAGAGGCCATCCAGTCTTGCCTTACTCCCTTGAAATTATTGCAGCTGTACTTCCTCTGACTTGATTGTTTTACTTTATTATGACGTGTCCCTATTCTGCTAACATTGTGTCCCCTCCCCCGCTGAATTAGTTTAAAATCCTCCCAACAGCACTAGCAAACCCGCCCACAAGGATGTTAGTCCCGCTCTGGTTCAGATGTAGACCATCCCGCTTGTACAGATCCCACCTTCCCCAGAAACGGTCCCAGTGTTCCAGGAATCTAAAACCCTCCCTCCTGCACCAACTCTTAAGCCACGTATTCATCTGTGCTATTCTCCTATTTCTGAGCTCGCTAGCATGTGGCACTGGGAGTAATCCAGAGTTTACAACCTGAGAGGTCTTGCTTTTTAGTCTACTGCCTAACTCCCTGAATTCTTGATGCAAGACCTCATCCCTCTTTCTACCTATGTCATTGGTACGAACATGTACCATGACCTCTGCCTTATCACCCTCCCCCTTCAGGATGCCCTGCAGCCGTTCAGTGACATCCCGGACCCTGGCACCAGGGAGGCAACACACCATCCTGGAGTCACGTTGATGGTCACAGTAGCACCTGTCTGTTCCCCTGACTATAGAATCCCCTATTACTAATGCTCTTCCTCCCCTCTCATACAGACAGGCTGCTTGTGGTGCCAGAAGCTTGGCTCTTTCCGCACTCCCTGGAGGAACCAGCGCCCTCATCAGCCTCCAAAATGGAATACCGATTTGCGAGCAGAACTCCAGGGGACTCCTGAACTACCTGCCTGCTTCTCTTGGACTGCCTGGTGGTCACCTATTCCTTTCCTTCCTCAAGTCCCTCCAGCTGCGGTGTGACCACCTCTCTGAACGTGCTATCCACGATGCTCTCAGACTCACGGATGCTCCACAGTGTCCCCAGCCACCGTTCCAGCTCTGAAACCCGAGCTTCCAGGAGCTGCAGCTGGACACACTTCCTGCACACATGCTGGTCCCGGGCACTGGAAATGTCCCCAGCTTCCCACTTGGAGCACGAGGAGCTCACCACGGCTTTGAGCTCTCCTGCCATGAACTATCCCTTTAAACTAAACCTTCTAAATCAATTACTCTAGGGCCCTTCTTTCCTGATCCTCGTTACTACAGAATATACAAATTATAAACCACAAAAAGACCTTAAACTATAAGCGACAAAAATAGTAGATACTCACCCGACCATACTCACTACTTAACCAGTCATTCCCTTCTCTTGTAGCCTCTACTGCTGCAGCAAGGCAAGACCACACTCTGAAGATTTAAGAAGTTGGATAGCAAAGAAAAAATGCAGAGCATCTCTTTCCCTCTGCACCGAATTCCCACTATGCATCAAATTGCCAATACCACACTCACTCTGGCTGTCTCACACTCAGGATTTCATCCACTGTCATGAAGCCATTAATGTATATAATATTATTGGAATTTTATTTTTAAATGGAGGTTTAGTCTGTGGGCAGGTCTGTGTCTTAACTGGATTAAAGCCAGTTAGTCTGGGTGCTTTGCAGTATAGTTGTTTTGAGCTGTAAACAGAGGTAGAGGGTACATTTGCATTTTGTTGAATAGAGCATTCAAGAGTGGGAGTGAAATCTTGCACTTAGCTGGGAGACACCAAGCAATGATTATATTACTAATAAAATTGGCATTATGAAAGGGGTTTTATTGTTAGAAGAGGTGGAGTTCAAAGGACCTGGTGATTCAATGAGAATTTACATTTAAAGAGAACGGCTGACTTTAACCTGAGAGGGTTTTGTGTGTGAAGTCAGAGGTGTGTAATATCTAAGCAGCTGTAAACCTACAACTGTCTGCAAAGGAACCCAATTAAAAGGAACCTCATTTCAAATTCAGAAGCTGGAAAATGCTTTGCCTGGTGTGTTTCAGTCTTTTGGTTATTGTTGCCTGAGTGGAGATAAATTTGGGAATTTGTTAAAAGTTATGATATTAATAATTTGTAGCCATGTGTATGTTTAATTTGTTGTAAATTAAAAAATGTCTCATTTAGTTTGATCTAAAAACCTCTCAAGAACTGGTGGTCTTATTTCGGAATTTAGAGATACAAATTAAAACATAACCATTGAAAATATAGGTTATGACAGATGTTTAAAGTCTAAAGTTTCCCTCTGGGATATAAGACAGCTCAGCCTTTACCAACTGCATTGGTCACCCCTCACAGCACAGAGGATCCACCATTGATACAGTGATTAATCTCATCACCCCTCACTGTACAGAGGATCCACCATTGATACAGTGACTAATCTCACCCATACCTCACTGTACAGAGGATTCACCATTGATACGGTGACTAATCTCACCCACCCCTCACTGTACAGAGGATCCACCATTGATACAGTGACTAATCTCACCCATACCTCACTGTACAGAGGATCCACCATTGATACAGTGACTAATCTCACCCATACCTCATTGTACAGAGGATTCACCATTGACACAGTGATTAATCTCACCCATACCTCACTGTACAGAGGGTTCACCATTGATACAGTGATTAATCTCACCCACCCCTCACTGTACAGAGGATTCACCATTGATACAGTGATTAATCTCACCCATACCTCACTGTACAGAGGATTCACCATTGATACAGTGATTAATCTCACACATACCTCACTGTACAGAGGATTCACCATTGATACAGTGATTAATCTCGCCCATACCTCACTATACAGAGGATTCACCATTGATACAATGATTAATCTCACTCATACCTCACTGCACAGAGGATTCACCATTGATACAGTGAATAATCTCACCCATACATCACTGTACAGAGGATTCACCATTGATACAGTGACTAATCTCACCCACACCTCACTGTACAGAGGATTCACCATTGATACAGTGATTAATCTCACCCACCCCTCACTGTACAGAGGATTCACCATTGATACGGTGACTAATCTCACCCACACCTCACTGTACAGAGGATCCACCATTGATACAGTGATTAATCTCACCCACACCTCACTGAACGGAGGATTCACCATTGAGAGTGATTAATCTCACCCAAACCTCACAGTACAGAGGATTCACCATTTATACAGTGATTAATCTCACCCATACCACACTGTACAGAGGATTCACCATTGATACAGTGATTAATCTCAGCCATACCTCACTGTACAGAGGATTCACCATTGATACAGTGACTAATCTCACCCACCCCTCACTGTACAGAGGATTCACCATTGATACAGTGACTAATCTCACCCATACCACACTGTACAGAGGATTCACCATTGATACAGTGATTAATCTCACCCATACCTCACTGTACAGAGGATTCACCATTGATACAGTGACTAATCTCACCCATACCTCACTGTAAGAGGATTCACCATTGATACAGTGATTATTCTCACCAATAGCTCACTGTACAGAAGATTCACCATTGATACAGTGACTAATCTCACCCACCCCTCACTGTAGAGAGGATTCACCATTGATACAGTGACTAATCTCACCCATACATCACTGTACAGTGGATTCACCATTGATAGTGATTAATCTCACCCATACCTCACTGTAAAGAGGGTTCACCATTGATACAGTGATTAATCTCACCTATACCTCACTGTACAGAGGATTCACCATTTATACAGTGATTAATCTCACCCATACCTCACTGTACAGAGGATTCACCATTGATACAGTGCTTAATCTCACCCACCCCTCACTGTACAGAGGATTCACCATTGATACAGTGACTAATCTCACCCACACCTCACTGTACAGAGGATTCACCATTGATACAGTGATTAATCTCACCCACACCTCACTGTACAGAGGGTTCACCATAGATACAGTGATTAATCTCACCCATACCTCACTGTACAGAGGATTCACCATTGATACAGTGCTTAATCTCACCCACCCCTCACTGTACAGAGGATTCACCATTGATACAGTGACTAATCTCACCCACACCTCACTGTACAGAGGATTCACCATTGATACAGTGATTAATCTCACCCACACCTCACTGTACAGAGAGTTCACCATTGATACAATGATTAATCTCACCCACCCCTCACTGTACAGAGGATTCACCATTGATACAGTGACTAATCTCACCCATACCTCACTGTACAGAGGATTCACCATTGATACAGTGGTTAATCTCACCCATACCTCACTGTACAGAGGGTTCACCATTGATACAGTGATTAATCTCACCCACCCCTCACTGTACAGAGGATTCACCATTGATACAGTGACTAATCTCACCCATACCTCACTGTACAGAGGATTCACCATTGATACAGTGGTTAATCTCACCCATACCTCACTGTACAGAGGGTTCACCATTGATAGTGATTAATCTCACCCATACCTCACTGTACAGAGGATTCACCATTGACAGTGACTAATCTCACCCATACCTCACTGTACAGAGGATTCACCACTGATACAATGATTAAGCTCACTCATACCTCACTGTACAGAGGATTCACCATGGATACAGTGATTAATCTCACCCATACCGCACTGTACAGAGGATTCACCGTTGTTACAGCGATTAATCTCACCCACACCTCACTGTACAGAGGGTTCACCATTGATACAGTGATTAATCTCACCCACCCCTCACTGTACAGAGGATTCACCATTAATACAGTGATTAATCTCACCCACCCCTCACTGTACAGAGGATTCACCATTGATAGTGATTAATCTCACCCATACCTCACTGTACAGTGGATTCACCATTGATAGTGATTAATCTCACCCATACCTCACTGTACAGAGGATTCACCATTGATAGTGATTAATCTCACCCATACCTCACTGTACAGAGGATTCACCATTGATACAGTGACTAATCTCACCCATACCTCACTGTACAGAGGATTCACCATTGATACAGTGACTAATCTCACCCATACCTCACTGTACAGAGGATTCACCACTGATACAATGATTAAGCTCACTCATACCTCACTGTACAGAGGATTCACCATTGATACAGTGATTAATCTCACCCATACCTCACTGTACAGAGGATTCACCGTTGTTACAGTGATTAATCTCACCCAAACCTCACTGTACAGAGGGTTCGCCATTGATAGTGATTAATCTCACCCACCCCTCACTGTACAGAGGGTTCACCATTGATACAGTGATTAATCTCACCCATACCTCACTGTACAGAGGATTCACCATTTATACAGTGATTAATCTCACCCATACCTCACTGTACAGAGGATTCACCATTGATACAGTGATTAATCTCACCCACCCCTCACTGTACAGAGGATTCACCATTGATACAGTGATTAATCTCACCCATACCTCACTGTACAGAGGATTCACCATTGATACAGTGACTAATCTCACCCATACCTCACTGTACAGAGGATTCACCATTGATACAGTGATTATTCTCACCAATAGCTCACTGTACAGAAGATTCACCATTGATACAGTGACTAATCTCACCCACCCCTCACTGTAGAGAGGATTCACCATTGATACAGTGACTAATCTCACCCATACATCACTGTACAGTGGATTCACCATTGATAGTGATTAATCTCACCCATACCTCACTGTAAAGAGGGTTCACCATTGATACAGTGATTAATCTCACCTATACCTCACTGTACAGAGGATTCACCATTTCTACAGTGATTAATCTCACCCATACCTCACTGTACAGAGGATTCACCATTGATACAGTGCTTAATCTCACCCACCCCTCACTGTACAGAGGATTCACCATTGATACAGTGACTAATCTCACCCACACCTCACTGTACAGAGGATTCACCATTGATACAGTGATTAATCTCACCCACACCTCACTGTACAGAGGGTTCACCATAGATACAGTGATTAATCTCACCCATACCTCACTGTACAGAGGATTCACCATTGATACAGTGCTTAATCTCACCCACCCCTCACTGTACAGAGGATTCACCATTGATACAGTGACTAATCTCACCCACACCTCACTGTACAGAGAGTTCACCATTGATACAATGATTAATCTCACCCACCCCTCACTGTACAGAGGATTCACCATTGATACAGTGACTAATCTCACCCATACCTCACTGTACAGAGGATTCACCATTGATACAGTGGTTAATCTCACCCATACCTCACTGTACAGAGGGTTCACCATTGATACAGTGATTAATCTCACCCACCCCTCACTGTACAGAGGATTCACCATTGATACAGTGACTAATCTCACCCATACCTCACTGTACAGAGGATTCACCATTGATACAGTGGTTAATCTCACCCATACCTCACTGTACAGAGGGTTCACCATTGATAGTGATTAATCTCACCCATACCTCACTGTACAGAGGATTCACCATTGACAGTGACTAATCTCACCCATACCTCACTGTACAGAGGATTCACCACTGATACAATGATTAAGCTCACTCATACCTCACTGTACAGAGGATTCACCATGGATACAGTGATTAATCTCACCCATACCGCACTGTACAGAGGATTCACCGTTGTTACAGTGATTAATCTCACCCACACCTCACTGTACAGAGGGTTCACCATTGATACAGTGATTAATCTCACCCACCCCTCACTGTACAGAGGATTCACCATTAATACAGTGATTAATCTCACCCACCCCTCACTGTACAGAGGATTCACCATTGATAGTGATTAATCTCACCCACCCCTCACTGTACAGTGGATTCACCATTGATAGTGATTAATCTCACCCATACCTCACTGTACAGAGGATTCACCATTGATAGTGATTAATCTCACCCATACCTCACTGTACAGAGGATTCACCATTGATACAGTGACTAATCTCACCCATACCTCACTGTACAGAGGATTCACCATTGATACAGTGACTAATCTCACCCATACCTCACTGTACAGAGGATTCACCACTGATACAATGATTAAGCTCACTCATACCTCACTGTACAGAGGATTCACCATTGATACAGTGATTAATCTCACCCATACCTCACTGTACAGAGGATTCACCGTTGTTACAGTGATTAATCTCACCCAAACCTCACTGTACAGAGGGTTCGCCATTGATAGTGATTAATCTCACCCATCCCTCACTGTACAGAGGGTTCACCATTGATACAGTGATTAATCTCACCCATACCTCACTGTACAGAGGATTCACCATTTATACAGTGATTAATCTCACCCATACCTCACTGTACAGAGGATTCACCATTGATACAGTGATTAATCTCACCCACCCCTCACTGTACAGAGGATTCACCATTGATACAGTGACTAATCTCACCCACACCTCACTGTACAGAGGATTCACCATTGATACAGTGATTAATCTCACCCACCCCTCACTGTACAGAGGATTCACCATCGTTACAGTGATTAATCCCACCCACACCTCACTGAACAGAGGATTCACCATTGATAGTGATTAATCTCACCCATACCTCACTGTACAGAGGATCCACCATTAATACAGTGATTAATCTCACCCACACCTCACTGAACAGAGGATTCACCATTGATAGTGATTAATCTCACCCAAACCTCACAGTACACAGGATTCACCATTGATACAATGATTAATCTCACCCATACCTCACTGTACAGAGGATTCACCATTTGTACAGTGATTAATCTCACCCATACCTCACTGCACAGAGGATTCACCATTGATACAGTGATTAATCTCAGCCATACCTCACTGTACAGAGGATTCACCATTGATACAGTGACTAATCTCACCCACCCCTCACTGGACAGAGGATTCACCATTGATACAGTGACTAATCTCACCCATACCTCACTGTACAGAGGATTCACCATTGATAGTGATTATTCTCACAAATACCTCACTGTACAGAAGATTAACCATTGATACAGTGACTAATCTCACCCACCCCTCACTGTACAGATGATTCACCATTGATACAGTGAGTAATCTCACCCATACCTCACTGTACAGAGGATTCACCATTGATAGTGACTAATCTCACCCACCCCTCACTGTACAGAGGATTCACCATTGATACAGTGACTAATCTCACCCATACCTCACTGTACAGAGGATTCATCATTGATAGTGATTAATCTCACCCACCCCTCACTGTACAGAGGATTCACCATTAATACAGTGATTAATCTCAGCCACCCCTCACTGTACAGAGGATTCAACATTGATACAGCGATTAATCTCAACCACCCCTCACTGTAGAGGATTCACCGTTGATACAGTGAATAATCTCACCCACCCCTCACTGTACAGAGGATTCACCATTGATACAGTGATTAATCTCACCAATACTTCACTGTACAGAGGATTCACCATTGATACATTGATTAATCTCACCCACACCTCACTGTAATGAGGATTAACCATTGATACAGTGATTAATCTCACCCACCAATCACTGTACAGAGGATTCACCATTGATACAGTGATTAATCTCACCCACCCCTCACTGTACAGAGGATTCACCATCGATACAGTGATTAATCCCACCCACACCTCACTGAACAGAGGATTCACCATTGATAGTGATTAATCTCACCCATACCTCACTGTACAGAGGATCCACCATTAATACAGTGATTAATCTCACCCACACCTCACTGAACAGAGGATTCACCATTGATAGTGATTAATCTCACCCAAACCTCACAGTACACAGGATTCACCATTGATACAATGATTAATCTCACCCATACCTCACTGTACAGAGGATTCACCATTGATACAGTGATTAATCTCGCCCATACCTCACTGCACAGAGGATTCACCATTGATACAGTGATTAATCTCAGCCATACCTCACTACAGAGGATTCACAATTGATACAGTGACTAATCTCACCCACCCCTCACTGTACAGAGGATTCACCATTGATACAGTGACTAATCTCACCCATACCTCACTGTACAGAGGATTCACCATTGATACAGTGATTATTCTCACAAATACCTCACTGTACAGAAGATTCACCATTGATACAGTGACTAATCTCACCCACCCGTCACTGTACAGATGATTCACCATTGATACAGTGACTAATCTCACCCATACCTCACTGTACAGAGGATTCACCATTGATACAGTGACTAATCTCACCCACCCCTCACTGTACAGAGGATTCACCATTGATACAGTGACTAATCTCACCCATACCTCACTGTACAGAGGATTCACCATTGATAGTGATTAATCTCACCCACCCCTCACTGTACAGAGGATTCACCATTAATACAGTGATTAATCTCAGCCACCCCTCACTGTACAGAGGATTCAACATTGATACAGTGATTAATCTCAACCACCCCTCACTGTACAGAGGATTCACCATTGATAGTGACTAATCTCATCCATACCTCACTGTACAGAGGATTCACCATTGATACAATGATTAATCTCACCCATACCTCACTGTACAGAGGATTCACCATTGATACAGTGAATAATCTCACCCATACATCACTGTACAGAGGATTCTCCATTGATACAGTGATTAATCTCACCCACCCCTCACTGTACAGAGGATTCACCATCGATACAGTAATTAATCCCACCCGCACCTCACTGAACAGAGGATTCACCATTGATAGTGATTAATCTCACCCATACCTCACTGTACAGAGGATCCACCATTTAAACAGTGATTAAACTCACCCATACCTCACTGTACAGAGGATTCACCATTTAGACAGTGATTAATCTCACCCATAGCTCACTGTAAAGTGGATTCACCAATGACAGTGATTAATCTCACCCATACCTCACTGTACAGAGGGTTCACCATTGATACAGTGACTAATCTCACCCATACCTCACTGTACAGAGGATTCACCACTGATACAATGATTAAGCTCACTCATACCTCACTGTACAGAGGATTCACCATTGAGACAGTGACTAATCTCACCCATACCTCACTGTACAGAGGATTCACCATTGATACGGTGACTAATCTCACCCACACCTCACTGAATGGAGGATTCACCATTGAGAGTGATTAATCTCACCCAAACCTCACAGTACAGAGGATTCACCATTTATACAGTGATTAATCTCACCCATACCACACTGTACAGAGGATTCACCATTGATACAGTGATTAATCTCAGCCATACCTCACTGTACAGAGGATTCACCATTGATACAGTGACTAATCTCACCCACCCCTCACTGTACAGAGGATTCACCATTGATACAGTGACTAATCTCACCCATACCTCACTGTACAGAGGATTCACCATTGATACAGTGATTAATCTCACCCATACCTCACTGTACAGAGGATTCACCATTGATACAGTGACTAATCTCACCCATACCTCACTGTACAGAGGATTCACCATTGATACAGTGATTATTCTCACCAATAGCTCACTGTACAGAAGATTCACCATTGATACAGTGACTAATCTCACCCACCCCTCACTGTAGAGAGGATTCACCATTGATACAGTGACTAATCTCACCCATACATCACTGTACAGTGGATTCACCATTGATAGTGATTAATCTCACCCATACCTCACTGTAAAGAGGGTTCACCATTGATACAGTGATTAATCTCACCTATACCTCACTGTACAGAGGATTCACCATTTATACAGTGATTAATCTCACCCATACCTCACTGTACAGAGGATTCACCATTGATACAGTGCTTAATCTCACCCACCCCTCACTGTACAGAGGATTCACCATTGATACAGTGACTAATCTCACCCACACCTCACTGTACAGAGGATTCACCATTGATACAGTGATTAATCTCACCCACACCTCACTGTACAGAGGGTTCACCATAGATACAGTGATTAATCTCACCCATACCTCACTGTACAGAGGATTCACCATTGATACAGTGCTTAATCTCACCCACCCCTCACTGTACAGAGGATTCACCATTGATACAGTGACTAATCTCACCCACACCTCACTGTACAGAGGATTCACCATTGATACAGTGATTAATCTCACCCACACCTCACTGTACAGAGAGTTCACCATTGATACAATGATTAATCTCACCCACCCCTCACTGTACAGAGGATTCACCATTGATACAGTGACTAATCTCACCCATACCTCACTGTACAGAGGATTCACCATTGATACAGTGGTTAATCTCACCCATACCTCACTGTACAGAGGGTTCACCATTGATACAGTGATTAATCTCACCCACCCCTCACTGTACAGAGGATTCACCATTGATACAGTGACTAATCTCACCCATACCTCACTGTACAGAGGGTTCACCATTGATACAGTGATTAATCTCACCCACCCCTCACTGTACAGAGGATTCACCATTGATACAGTGACTAATCTCACCCATACCTCACTGTACAGAGGATTCACCATTGATACAGTGGTTAATCTCACCCATACCTCACTGTACAGAGGGTTCACCATTGATAGTGATTAATCTCACCCATACCTCACTGTACAGAGGATTCACCATTGACAGTGACTAATCTCACCCATACCTCACTGTACAGAGGATTCACCACTGATACAATGATTAAGCTCACTCATACCTCACTGTACAGAGGATTCACCATTGATACAGTGATTAATCTCACCCACACCTCACTGTACAGAGGGTTCACCATAGATACAGTGATTAATCTCACCCATACCTCACTGTACAGAGGATTCACCATTGATACAGTGCTTAATCTCACCCACCCCTCACTGTACAGAGGATTCACCATTGATACAGTGACTAATCTCACCCACACCTCACTGTACAGAGGATTCACCATTGATACAGTGATTAATCTCACCCACACCTCACTGTACAGAGAGTTCACCATTGATACAATGATTAATCTCACCCACCCCTCACTGTACAGAGGATTCACCATTGATACAGTGACTAATCTCACCCATACCTCACTGTACAGAGGATTCACCATTGATACAGTGGTTAATCTCACCCATACCTCACTGTACAGAGGGTTCACCATTGATACAGTGATTAATCTCACCCACCCCTCACTGTACAGAGGATTCACCATTGATACAGTGACTAATCTCACCCATACCTCACTGTACAGAGGATTCACCATTGATACAGTGGTTAATCTCACCCATACCTCACTGTACAGAGGGTTCACCATTGATAGTGATTAATCTCACCCATACCTCACTGTACAGAGGATTCACCATTGAGTGACTAATCTCACCCATACCTCACTGTACAGAGGATTCACCACTGATACAATGATTAAGCTCACTCATACCTCACTGTACAGAGGATTCACCATGGATACAGTGATTAATCTCACCCATACCGCACTGTACAGAGGATTCACCGTTGTTACAGTGATTAATCTCACCCACACCTCACTGTACAGAGGATTCACCATTAATACAGTGATTAATCTCACCCACCCCTCACTGTACAGAGGATTCACCATTGATAGTGATTAATCTCACCCACCCCTCACTGTACAGTGGATTCACCATTGATAGTGATTAATCTCACCCATACCTCACTGTACAGAGGATTCACCATTGATAGTGATTAATCTCACCCATACCTCACTGTACAGAGGATTCACCATTGATACAGTGACTAATCTCACCCATACCTCACTGTACAGAGGATTCACCATTGATACAGTGACTAATCTCACCCATACCTCACTGTACAGAGGATTCACCACTGATACAATGATTAAGCTCACTCATACCTCACTGTACAGAGGATTCACCATTGATACAGTGATTAATCTCACCCATACCTCACTGTACAGAGGATTCACCGTTGTTACAGTGATTAATCTCACCCAAACCTCACTGTACAGAGGGTTCGCCATTGATAGTGATTAATCTCACCCACCCCTCACTGTACAGAGGGTTCACCATTGATACAGTGATTAATCTCACCCATACCTCACTGTACAGAGGATTCACCATTTATACAGTGATTAATCTCACCCATACCTCACTGTACAGAGGATTCACCATTGATACAGTGATTAATCTCACCCACCCCTCACTGTACAGAGGATTCACCATTGATACAGTGACTAATCTCACCCACACCTCACTGTACAGAGGATTCACCATTGATACAGTGATTAATCTCACACACACCTCACTGTACAGAGGATTCACCATTGATACAGTGATTAATCTCACCCACACCTCATTGAACAGAGGATTCACCATTGATAGTGATTAATCTCACCCATACCTCATTGTACAGAGGATTCACCATTAATACAATGATTAAGCTCACCCATACCTCACTGTACAGAGGATTCACCATTGATACAGTGACTAATCTCACCCATACCTCACTGTACAGAGGATTCACCATTTATACAGTGATTAATCCTACCCACACCTCACTGTACAGAGGATTCACCATTGATAGTGATTAATCTCACCCACCCCTCACTGTACAGAGGATTCTCCATTGATAGTGATTAATGTCACCAATACCTCACTGTACAGAGGATTCACCATTGATAGTGATTAATCTCACCCATACCTCATTGTACAGAGGATTCACCATTGATACAATGATTAATCTCACCCATACCTCACTGTACAGAGGATTCACCATTGATACAGTGATTAATCTCACCCACCCCTCACTGTACAGAGGATTCACCATTGATACAGTGACTAATCTCACCCACCCCTCACTGTACAGAGGATTCACCATTGATACAGTGATTAATCTCACCCACCCCTCACTGTACAGAGGATTCACCATTGATACAGTGATTAATCTCAACCACCCCTCACTGTACAGTGGATTCACCATTGATACAGTGATTAATCTCACCCACCTCTCACTGTACAGAGGATTCACCATTGATACAGTGACTAATCTCACCCATACCTCACTGTACAGAGGATTCACCATTGATACAGTGGTTAATCTCACCCATACCTTACTGTACAGAGGGTTCACCATTTATAGTGATTAATCTCACTCATACCTCACTGTGCGGAGGATTCACCATTGATACAGTGACTAATCTCATCCATACCTCACTGTACAGAGGATTCACCATTGATACAGTGACTAATCTCACCCATACCTCACTGTACAGAGGATTCACCATTGATACAGTGATTAATCCTACCTACACCTCACTGTACAGAGGATTCACCATTGATAGTGATTAATCTCACCCACCCCTCACTTTACAGAGGATTCTCCATTGATACAGTGATTAATCTCACCAATACCTCACCGTACAGAGGATTCACCATTGATACAGTGATTAATCTCACCCACCCCTCACTGTACAGAGGATTCACCATTGATACAGTGATTAATCTCAACCACCCCTCACTGTACAGTGGATTCACCATTGGTACAGTGATTAATCTCACCCATCCCTCACTGTACAGAGGATTCACCATTGATACAGTGATTAATCTCACCCATACCTCACTGTACAGAGCATTCACCATTGATACAGTGATTAATCTCAAGCACCCCTCACTGTACAGAGGATTCACCATTGATACAGTGATTAATCTCACCCACCCTCCACTGTACAGAGGATTCACCATTGATACAGTGATTAATCTCACCCATACCTCACTGTACAGAGCATTCACCACTTATAAAGTGACTAATCTCACCCCCAGCTCATTGTACAGAGCATTAACCATTTATACAGTGACTAATCTCACCCTCAGCTCATTGTACAGAGCAATCACCATTTATACAGTGACTAATCCCTCCCACCCCTCACTGTACAGAGCATTCACCACTTATACAGTGACTAGTCTCACCCACATGCCACTGTACAGAGCATTCACCATTTATACAGTGACTATTTTCACCCACACACCAGTGTACAGAGCATTCACCATTTATACAGTGGCCAATCTCTCCCACGCCTCACTGTACTGAGTATTCACCATTTAGACAGTGACTAATCTCACCCACCCCTCACTGTACAGAGGATTCATTTTTATACAGTGACTAATCTCACCGAACCCTCACTGTACTGAGCATTTACCACTTATACAGTGACTAATCTCACCCATACCTCACGGTACAGAGGATTCACTATTAAACAGTGACTAATCTCATCCACCCCTCACTGTACAAATCATTCACCATTTATACAGTGGCCAATCTCTCCCACGCTTCACTGTACAGAGCATTCACCATTTATACAGTAACCAATCTCACCTCCAACTCACTGTACAGAGCATTCACCATTTATACAATGGCTAATCTCACCCACCCCTCACTGTACAGAGCATTCACCACTTATAAAGTGACTAATCTCACTCCCAGCTCATTGTACAGAGCATTCACCATTTATACAGTGGCCAATCTCTCCCACCCCTCACTGTACAGAGCATTCACCATTTATACAGTGACTCATCTGACCTCCAACTCACTGTACAGAGCATTCACCATTTATAGTGACTAATCTCACCCACACCACACTGTACAGAGCATTTACCATTTATACAGTGACTAATCTCACCTTCAACTCACTGTACAGAGCATTCACCATTTATACAGTGACTAATCTCACCCACACCACACTGTACAGAGGATTCACTATTAAACAGTGACTAATCTCATCCACCCCTCACTGTACAAATCATTCACCATTTATACAGTGGCCAATCTCTCCCACGCTTCACTGTACAGAGCATTCACCATTTATACAGTGACTAATCTCACCTTCAACTCACTGTACAGAGCATTCACCATTTATACAGTGACTCATCTGACCTCCAACTCACTGTACAGAGCATTCACCATTTATAGTGACTAATCTCACCCACACACTGTACAGAGCATTCACCATTTATACAGTGACTAATCTCAACTCAACTCACTGTACAGAGCATTCACCATTTATACAGTGACTAATCTCACCCACACCACACTGTACAGAGCATTCATCATTTATACAGTGACTAATCTCACCTCCAATTCACTGTACAGAGCATTCAACATTTATACAGTGACTAATCTCACCCACACCACACTGTACAGAAGATTCACTATTTATACAGTGACTAATCTCACCCACCCCTCACTGTACAGAGGATTCACTATTAAACAGTGACTAATCTCACCTACCCCTCACTGTACAGAGCATTCACCATTTATACAATGGCTAATCTCACCCACCCCTCACTGTACAGAGCATTCACCACTTATAAAGTGACTAATCTCACTCCCAGCTCATTGTACAGAGCATTCACCATTTATACAGTGGCCAATCTCTCCCACCCCTCACTGTACAGAGCATTCACCATTTATACATTGACTCATCTGACCTCCAACTCACTGTACAGAGCATTCACCATTTATAGTGACTAATCTCACCCACACCACACTGTACAGAGCATTCACCATTTATACAGTGACTAACCTCACCTTCAACTCACTGTACAGAGCATTCACCATTTATACAGTGACTAATCTCACCCACACCACACTGTACAGAGCATTCATCATTTATAGTGACTAAACTCACCTCCAATTCACTGTACAGAGCATTCACCATTTATACAGTGACTAATCTCACCCACCCCTCACTGTACAGAGGATTCACTATTAAACAGTGACTAATCTCACTACCCCTCACTGTACAGAGCATTCACCATTTATACAGTGACTAATCTCACCCACACCACACTGTACAGAGCATTCACCTTTTATACAATGGCTAATCTCACCCACCCCTCACTGTACAGAGCATTCACCACTTATAAAGTGACTAATCTCACTCCCAGCTCATTGTACAGAGCATTCACCATTTATACAGTGGCCAATCTCTCCCACCCCTCACTGTACAGAGCATTCACCATTTATACAGTGGCTAATCTCACCCACCCCTCACTGTACAGAGGATTCACCACTTATAAAGTGACTAATCTCACTCCCAGTTCATTGTACAGAGCATTCACCACTTATACAGTGGCCAATCTCTCCCACCCCTCACTGTACTGAGCATTCACTATCTCTACAGTGATACAGTGACTCACCCACCCCACTCTGGGCTGAGACCCTCCACAGGAACAGGACAGGGAGATCAGTATGTTTGATCCCCGAGTATTGTAGAGTTGGCACGGCAGACTACTATTCCTGGTTAAGGTGTTGCTGTCACAGCTCACCTTGTTAAAGAGGAAGGCTCTTCCTGTGGCTCCTGTGAAGCGTGTGGAGATCAGTTCTGAGCGATTTGTCAGGATGGTGTCACAATTTGCACAGGAGAAGAGTCGGGTGCCTCCGATATGGTCAAGGAAAATTCTGCCCATGATTCCCAGCCTTGGAATTGTGCTCAAGTAGGATCTATGGAAGAGAAGTCAGAATGACACAGGGGGAGGTCCATTTATAGCATGCCAGCTCCCTGTAGAGTAATCCAGTCCATCCCATTCCCCTGCTCTTTGTTTCCCTCAATTCCCCACCCAATTTCCTTTTGAAATCATTGCTGGTCTCTGTTTCTATCAGCCTCATGGGCTGTGAGTTCCAGTTATTATCACTCACTGTGTAAGAACAGATCTTCCCCACATTCCCCCTCCATCTCCTGTCCAAAACCTTCAATCTGTGTCCCCCAGTCCTTGTACCATCAGCCAATGGGAACAGCTTTTCTCTGTCTCCCTTATCTAAACCTGCCATCATCTCTATCAAATCTCCCTCAGTCTCCTTCTCTCCACGGAGAAGTCCCTGCTTCTCCAACCTAAGCTTGGAGTTAATTCCGCCGTCCCTGGAACCATTCAGGTAAATCTCCTCCACACCCTCTCAAGGACCCCCACATCTTTCCTAAAGTGCGGTGATCAGAACCGGACACAATGCTCTAGTTGGAGCCTAACCAGAGCTTTATAAAGCTTCAGCTTTTGTGCTCAATGCCCCTATATATGAAACCCAAGATCCCAATTGCTTTGCTAACCTCTCTCTCACTATGTTCTGTCACCTTGAAAGATCGACGCGCATGAAACCCCTAGGTCCCTGTCCCTGTTAAAAAACATAAAAAGCAGTGCTCCTAATAATGGGGAGGGAACATCACCTTCCATTTCACACCACGTGCTGGGTTCTGTCCTGAGGCTCATTTTTTTAACCATTTGGACACTGACCCTGCTATTCCATGAGCCTCAATTTTGTTAACCAGCCTTTGATGCGGTATTTTGTCAAATGCTTTCTTAAAACACATGAAAAGTATATACCCGATTCTGATCATCAGCCTCCTCTGTTACATCATCAAAAAATTCAATTCGATTAGTAAAGCACAGTCTGTCTTTTACAGATCCACCTTTTCTCTCCTTCATTAACTCAAACCTCTCCAAGTGCCGGTTCACTTTTTTCCCGATTATTGTTTCTAAAACCTTCACCGTCGCTGATGTTAAACTGACCAGTCTGTAGTTACTCGGGCTGCCCGACAACACTTTCTTGAACAAGGGTGTCACATTTTCCTGTGTGGAAGCTACATATATTAAACTGTACTTTGCAGACAGAAAGAACATGCACACAAATTGCACCCATTTCAGCTAAACAAAATAAGTGACAGCCATTCGCTGGCTCATTCCTCAGGGCAACGCCTTGACCAATCAGGTTAAGCTGTCTGGTTTAGATTTTAAACAATGCTTGGCAGTTAACTGTCAGTCACCATCACTGGTGCATTCTCCATGGCAACACCACTTGCCAACCAATCAGCACTCTCTTCTCATAGAGTATAAATTGTTGTTTTCTCCTTGCACTGGTACTGTTGCGGTGTCCTGATGAGTGCAAGACAAAAAGCTTTGACATGTCTGTTTTCTCAGCAATGCTAAAGTTCCGTACTACCAAACGACTATTTGCTTCTAACCATAAGACGAAAGAGCAGAAGTAGGCCATTCGGCCCACTGAATCTGCTCCACCATTCAATGAGATCATGGCTGATCTGATAATCCTCAACTCCACTTTCCTGCCTTTTCCCCATAACCCTTGATTCCCTTACTGATTAAAAATCTGTCTATCTCAGTCTCGAATACACTTAACAACCCAGCTTCCTCCGTGGAACCCCCCACCTGCACCCCCCCCACTCACCGTCACACACACTCCCTCATCCTCCCTGACTCCGCATGCCCATCCTCTCCCTCCACCTGCCCGTCAACTCCCTCCGCCCGTCACGCGCTCTCTCCCTCCGCCCGTCACGCGCTCTCTCTCTCCGCCCGTCACGCGCTCTCTCCCTCCGCCCGTCACGCGCTCTCTCCCTCCGCCCGTCACGCGCTCTCTCCCTCCGCCCGTCACGCGCTCTCTCCCTCCGCCCGTCACGCGCTCTCTCCCTCCGCCCGTCACGCGCTCTCTCCCTCCGCCCGTCACGCGCTCTCTCCCTCCGCCCGTCACGCGCTCTCTCCCTCCGCCCGTCACGCGCTCTCTCTCTCTCTCCCTCCCTGTGTGCCTGTGTGATTTGTTCCTGAACACTGATACTAAATGTGAAGTCTGCGGTGCAAACTCCAAGTGGGGACATGAGTTTCTGATGATCCGGTACTCAGGTGGCATTCATATAGTTTGAAATGGAAGCTCAGTGACACAACAAGCTGGGGTAAACGCAGGAAGCAAGACATAAATAAGGAGAATGCTGACACTGTTGTGGTCTGGAGAAATCATTGCTCACACCTTACTCAGAGTGTGTGTTTGTCTCCTTGCACAATCTTGTGGACAATTCTGGACAGTACACTATGAGGAGGAATTCTGAAGAGTGGACAGGGGCAGAGTGACCTGGGGGTGCATGTACATAGATTCTTTGAAGGTTGCAGGACTTTTTGAGACAGTGATTAGCAAAGCAAACGGTACCTCGGTGCCGACACGATGGGCTGAATGGCTTTCTTCTGAACCGTAACAATTCTCATTAATCGAGGCATTGAGTACAAAAGGAGGGCAGTTATACTGAACCTTTATAAAGCTCTGGTTAGGCCCCAACTAGAATATTGTTTCCAGTTCTGGTCACTGCACTCTAGGGAGGATGTGAGGGTCCTTGAGAGGGTGCAGAGGAGGTTTACCTGAATGGTTCCAGGGATGGGGGAATTTGAGCTCCAAGGTTGGGTTGAAGAAGCTGAGGCTGTTTTCCTTGGAGAGATGGAGATCGAGGCAGATTTGACAGAGGTGGAGATGATGATGACAGGTTAAACCCAGACCAGGTAAGCTGCATCATTGGTTTTTAAGAAGTGGTTGCAGAGATAGTGGATGCAGTGGCTGTGAACTTCCAGAATTCCCTGGATTCCAGAACTGTTCCAGTCCCTATGGAAAGCAGTAAATGTAACAATGCCATTGAAGAAAGGAGTGAAGACAGAAAACAGGGAGCTACAGGCCTGTGAGCCTGACATCAGCAGCAGAGAAAATGCTGGAACCTATCATTAGGGATGTGGTAACAGAGCACTTAGAGAATCACAATATGATTAAAGCAGAGTCAGCATGATTTTATGAAAAGGGAAATCACATTTAACAAATCTGTAAGGAGTTTTTTTTTTGACATTGTGACTAGCAAGATGGATAAGGGTGTTAGTGCATTTAGATTTTCAAAAAACATTTCATAAAGTATCAGGGAAGAAGTTACTGTACAAAATTAGGACTCAGTGGATTGTGGATCTGCAGAGAACACCTCTCCTTCTGACAAGCTCCAGTGAACATAGGCCAAGTCTATTCAATCTCTTGTCACAGGAACATTCCCCAAATCGGATACGGACAGCACATTTCCCTCCTTAGGGGCATTAGTGAACCAGATGGGTTTTTGTGACATAGGGGGCATAATAGAAGTAAACCATTCAGCCAAGTCGAGCCTGCTCTGCCATTCAATACGTTCATGGCTGATCTTGGGCTTCAACTTGATTTTCCTGCCCACGTCCCTTAATTCCCTGAGACACCAAAAATCTGTCTACCCCAACCTTAAATGTACTCAATGATGGATCATCCACAACCCTCTGGGGTGGACAATTCCAAAGATTCACAACCCTTTGAGTGAAGTAATTTCTCCTCATCTCAGTCCTAAACGATCGACCCCTCATCCTGAGACTGTGTCCCCATGTTTTAGACTCCCCGACCAGCAGAGACAATCCCTCAGTGTCCACCCTGTCAAACCCCTTCAGAATCTCAGCAGGTCTGGCAGCATCTGTGGAGAGAGAAACAGAGTTAGCGTTTCGAATCTGTATGGCCCCTTCTTTACAGCTAAAGAGAAGAGAAATTAAAATCCATCACATTTCTACTTCTCTCTATAGTTCTGAAGAAGAGTCATACAGACTCGAAACGTTAACCCTGTTTCTCTCTCCACAGATGCTGTCAGACCTGAGTTTTTCCAACATTTTGTTTTTGTTTCAGATTTCCAGCATCCGCAATATTTTGCTTTTACCTTACAGAATCTCATAGGTTTCAATGAGTTCGTCTCTCATTCTTCTAAACTCCAGAGAATACAAGTCCAATTCACTCAGCCTCCCATCATAGGACACCCCCTCATTCCAGGGACCAATCTAGTGAACCCTCACTGTACCACCTCCAATGCAAGTATATCCTCCCTGAAATGTACAGACCAAATCTGCACACAGTACTCCAGATGTGGTCTCACCAAAACCCTGCACAACTGGAGCAAGATTTCTTTATTCTTGGACTCCAATCCCCTTGCAATAAAGGCCAACACACCATTTGCCTTCCCAATTGCTTGTTGCACCTGCCTGCTAACTCTCTGTGCTCCTTGTACAAACACACCCAAGTCTCTTTCAGCATCAACACTTACAAGTTTCACACCTTTTAAAAATATTCTGCCTTTCTATCCTTACGACCAAAGTGAATAACTTCACACTTCCCCACATTATACTCCATCTGAAACCTTGTTGCCCACTCACTTACCCTGTCTACATCTCTTTGCAGCCTCTGTGTCCTCCTCACAGCTTAGCTTCCACCTAGCTTGGTATCACCAGCAAACGTAGATACATTCCTCTCTGTCTCTTCATCTAGGTCATTAATACAGATTGTAAATAGCTGGGGCCCCAGCACTGATCCTTGTGACACTCCACGATTCACTGCCTGACAGCTTGAAAAAGCCCTGTTTATGCTCACTCTCTGCTTTCTGTTAACTAATCCTCCACCCATACTAAAATATTACCCCCACCTCCAGGAGCCCGTATCCTGGAGGCGATGGCGTGGTGGTATCGTCGCTAGACTAGTAACCCAGGGTAATGCTCTGGGGACCCAGGTTCGAGTCCCACCACGTCAGATGGTGGAATTGGAATTCAATAAAAATCTGGAATTAAAAGTCTAATAATGACCATGAAACCATTGTCGATGGTTGTAAAAACCCATCTGGGTCACTAATGCCCTTTAGGGAGGGAAATCTGCTGTCCTTACCTGGTCTGGCCTACATGTGACTCCAGACCCACAGCAATGTGGTTGATTCTGAAATGGCCGAGCCAGACACTCAGTTGTAACAAACCACTACAAAGACAGAAAAAGGAATGAAAATAAGGCAGGATCTGGCCAAGGTAGACTGGAAACAGCTACTTGTGGGGAAATCTACAGAGGAACGGGGTGGTGGGGGGGGGGTGGTGGTGTTCAAAAAGGAAATGGGGAGGGTACAGGCTCAGCATGTTCCCTCTAGGGTGATAGGAAGGAGTAACAAGCCCAGAGAACCATGGATGACCAGAGATATTCTGGGTATGATGAGAAGGAAAAGAGAAGCTTTTAGCAGGTACAAGGGGAGCAAATCAGCAGAGGCATTAGTGGAGTACAGACAGTGCAGGGTGGAGCTTAAGGAAGCAATTCAGAGAGCAAAGAGGGGATATGAGAAAGCTCTGGCTGGTAAAAGTAGGGAAAATCCCAAGATATTCTATAAGTACATCAATGGGAAGAGGATAACCAGGGAAAGAGTAGGGCCCATTAGGGACCAAGGGGGAAATCTATGGGTGGAGCCAGAGGACATCAGTAGAGTGTTGAACGAATACTTCACATCCGTCTTCACCCAAGAGAATGAGGATGAAGGTGTGGAACTCGGGGAGAGAGACTGTGAGGTTCTTAAGCAAACTGATATAGGGAGTGACAAGGTATTAGAGGTGTTGGCAGGCTTAAAAGTGGACAAATCTCCAGGTCCAGATGATTTGTGTCCCAGACTGCTGAGGGAGGCAAGGGAGGAGATCGCAGGGGCTCTGACCCAAATTTTTAATTCCTCTCTGGCCACGGGGGAGGTGCCAGAGGACTGGAGAACAGCTAATGTGTTTCCACTATTTAAGAAGGGTTGTGGAGATAAGCCAGGGAATTACAGGCCAGTGAGTCTCACATCAATGGTAGGGAACCTTTTGGAGAAAATTCTGAAGGAGAGAATCTATCTCCACTTGGAGAAGCAAGGTTTGATCAGGGATAGTCAGCATGGCTTTGTCAGAGGGAGGTCATGCCTAACAAATTGGATGGAATTTTTTGAGGAGGTGACCAGGCGTGTAGATGAGGGTAGTACAATTGATGTAGTTAATATGGATTTCAGCAAAGCCTTTGACAAGTCCCACATGGGAGACTAATAAAGGAGGCAAATGCACATGGGATACAGGGTAATTTGATAAGGTGGATTCAAAATTGGCTTAGTTGTAGGAGACAGAGGGTGATGACAAAAGGATGCTTTAGTGACTGGAAGCCAGTGGCGTACCACAGGGATCTGTGCTGGGTCCCCTATTATTTGTCATTTATATAAATGACATTGATGACTATGTGGGGGGTAGGATTAGTAAGTTTGCAGATGACACAAAGATTGGCTGGGTGGTTAACAGTGAAGTTGAGTGTCTTGGGCTACAGGAAGATATAGACGGGATGGTCAAATGGGTAGGTAAGTGGCAGACGGAATTTAACCCTGTAAAGTGTGAGGTGATACACTTTGGAAGGAGTATTTTGACAAGGAAGTATTCAATGAACAGCATGACACTAGGAAGTTCTGAGGAACAATGGGACTTTGGTGTGTGTGTCCATAGATCTCTGAAGGCGGAGGGGCATGTTAGTGGGATGGTGAAAAAGGCATATGGGACACTTGCCTTTATCAATCGAGGCATAGATTACAAAAGTAGGAAGGTCATGTTGGAGTTGTATTGAACCTTGGTGAGGCCACAGCTGGAGTACTGTGTGCAGTTCTGGTCGCCATATTATAGGAAGGATGTGATTGTACTGGAGGGGGTGCAGAGGAGATTCACCAGGATGTTAGCTGGGATGAAACATTTAAGTTATGAAGAGAGGTTGGATAGACTTGGGTTGTTTTTGTTAGAGCAGAGAAGACTGAGGGGCGACCTGATCGAGGTGTACAAGATTATGAGGGGCATGGACAGGGTGGATAGGGAGCAATTGTTCCCCTTAGTTGAAGGGTCAGTCATGAGGGGACATAAGTTCAAGGTGAGGGGCAGGAGGTTTAGGGAGGTTGTGAGGAAAACCTTTTTTACCCAGAGGGTGGTAAGGGTCTGGAATGCGCTGCCTGGGAGGGTGGTGGAGGTGGGTAGCCTCTCATCCTTTAAAAAGTATCTGGATGAGCACTTGGCACATCATAACATTCAAGGCTAGGGGCCAAGTGCTGGTAAATGGGATTAGGTAGGTAGGTCAGGTGTTTCTCACGTGTCAGTGCAGACTCGATGGGCCAAAGGGCCTCTTCTGCACTTTGTGATTCTGCGATGCTGTGAATACCAATGTTGGGGGAGCAACAACTTTATACCATATGAGAAAAGAGTGCTGATTGGTTGGCAAGTGGACTCTGGTTGCCATGGAGAATGCACTAATTGATGGTGACTGACAATGCTTGGGTGTACCTACACTACATGGACTGCAGCGGTTCAAGAAGATAACTCACCACCATCACTTTCTCAAGGGCAATTAGGGATGGGCAATAAATCTGGTCCAGCCAGCATCACCTACATCCTGTAAATAAATTTTAAAAAACATCTACCATCCAGAAGAACAAAGGCAGCAGATAGATGGGGACATAACCACCTGGAAGTTCCCCTCCAAGTCACTCACCAGGCTGACTTGGAAATATATCGCCGTTCCTTCACTGTCACTGGGTCAAAATCCTGGAACTCCCTCCCTAAGAGCACTGTGGATGTACCTACACCACATGGACTGCAGCGGTTCAAGAAGGCAGCTCACCACCACCTTCTCAAGGGCAATTAGGGATGGGCAATAAATGCTGGTCTAGCCAGCGAAACTCACATCACATGAAAGAAGAAAGATACATTTGCTAACTTCCAATCCTCTGGAACTCTTCTCGAGTCAAGGAAATTTTGGAAAATCATAGCTAGCACATCCACAATCTCTGCATTTATCTCCTTTAGAGCTCAACAGTGTAGCTCATCAAGTACTGGGGATTTGTTGGATTTTAGTCCCTTAATTCTCCAGTACTTTTTCTTTGCTGGTATTAATTACCTTAATTTCTTCACTATTCGCAACTTGGTTACCCTCTACTTCTGGTAAGTAACTTGTGCCTCCGACTGTGTCCCTTCCATTTTCTTATTCCCCAAGGATAATTTTGCCTCTCTCTGTCCCTAAGTGACCAATATTTAATGTAGCTACTCTTCTTTTTCTATGCTTATAAAAGCTCTTACAATGTGTTCTTTTATCTCTCGCTAGTTTACTCTCATTTCCCCCCCCCCCACTTTTTATCCAGGTATTTGTGGCCCTTTGCTGCTTTATAGGACACCCCAAACCACACTCTTACTGTCATTCTTTGCAACATAATAAGAGCCTCTTCTTTTAATGTTACTACCTCTAACCTCCTTAGTAAGCCACAATACATCTTTTCTTACTGAACTTATGCTTTCCAGTGGAAATTATTTCTACTGAACATTCTGAATTGTTTGTTTAAATATTTTCCACTGTTTATTTGCTGCCAAACCTTTTAGCCTATTTACCTAACCAAGCTTAACAGCTCTCGGCCTTTCTCCTTCAAATTTAACACAGAATTCAATTGTTATTATGGTCACTATTTCCCAAAGGATCTTTCGCTACGACATTACTAATTAACCTTAGCTCATTGCACAATACCAGATCTAAAATATCTTTATCCCTAGCTGATACCATAACATATTGCTCCAGGAAACTGTCAGGAAAGTATTCTATAGCTTTGCCATTTTGCCATTTTGATTGGTTCAGTCTATTTGAGGATTAAAGTTCCCCACAAGGATTACATTGCCTTTGTTACGTGCTTCAGTAATTTCTTGTTTAATGCTCTGTCCAACAGTATAACTACTGTTAGGGCCCATAAACTCCTCCCACTGGGGTTTTCTGACTCTTGTTTTTCCTAATTCCCACCCAGACTAATTCTACTTCAGGATCTTCTGAGACAAGATCCTTTCTCACTGATCTCCTTATAGTATCCTTTACTGTCAGCATTACCCCCCCCTCCTTTACTGTCAGCATTACCCCTACTCCTTTACTGTCAGCATTACCCCCCCTCCTTTACTGTCAGCATTACCCCCCCTCCTTTACTGTCAGCATTACCCCTCCTCCTTTACTGTCAGCATTACCCCTCCTCCTTTACTGTCAGCATTACCCTTCCTCCTTTACTGTCAGCATTACCCCTCCTCCTTTACTGTCAGCATTACCCCTCCTCCTTTACTGTCAGCATTACCCCTCCTCCTTTACTGTCAGCATTACCCCTCCTCCTTTACTGTCAGCATTACCCCTCCTCCTTTACTGTCAGCATTACCTCCCCTCCTTTACTGTCAGCATTACCCCCCTCCTTTACTGTCAGCATTACCCCCCTCCTTTACTATCAGCATTACCGCCCTCCTTTACTGTCAGCATTATCGCTCCTCCTTTACTGTCAGTATTACCCCCCTCCTTTACTGTCAGCATTACCCCTCCTCCTTTACTGTCAGCATTACCCCCCTCCTTTACTGTCAGCATTACTTCCCCTCCTTTACTATCAGCATTACCGCCCTCCTTTACTGTCAGCATTACCCCTACTCCTTTACTTTCAGCATTACCCCCCCCTCCTTTACTGTCAGCATTACCCCTCCTCCTTTACTGTCAGTATTACCCCTCCTCCTTTACTGGCAGCATTACCCCTACTCCTTTACTAACAACATTACCCCTCCTCTTCGTCCATTCTGTCCATGTTTTCGAAGTGTTGTATACCCAAGAATATTTATTTCCCAATCTTGGTCACCTTGAAACCATATTTCTGTAATGGCGATTAGAACTAAATCATTTACCTCTATTTTTGTCACTCGTTCGTCTCTCTTATTGTGAATACTTTGCCTAGATAAAGAGACATTCATTTTACTCTTTTACTACTTATTCCCTGCATGGACCTTATTCGCTGATGTACTACTGCCATTAAACTCCCTATCCCTTCTCTTTGTCTTTCAGAGAGCGGGTGAGGAAGAACTTCATTTAAAACAGAGAGCGGGTGAGCATATTTAAAACAAAGCGGGGAGACTTCATTTTTAAAAATCGCGAGAACAGCTGATTGGTAAGTATTTCTAGTCTTTAGGTTAAAATTAAGGTCTATAGTTCGTGTTTAATTAATTTCAATAAAGTGTAAAGAGCAGGGGTACTAAAGTAATTAATTAATAAATTAAATAAGATAGCGGTGGCCGGATGGGTGATGTGTTGCTAATGCAGCATGTGGGTGCTGCTGGACACCAAGGTGATCTGCAGCAAACACATCTGTAGTAAGTGTTTGCAGCTCAAGGAACTTCAGATCCGAGTTAAGGGGCTGGAGTCTGAGCTGCAGACATTGTGCTGCATCAGGGAGAGGGAACGTTACCTGGGCACTTTGCTCCAGGAGGAGGTCACTCCCCACAAGTTAGATAATTCAAATTTGGTCTGTGATCAGGGACAGGAGATGCAGGTGAGGCAGGTATGGGGACCCGGGGGTAGCGTTCGAGGAGCCTCAGCCCCTGCAACCGTCCAACAGTTACGAGGTTCTTGCAAGCTGTGTGGGCAAAAGAAGGGAGGATAAGCAAACTGACCACGGCACCCTGATACATGGAGCCATTCAAGTGGAGGGAGGGAACAGGATTGTGGTAGTGATAGTGTAATAACAGTATAATTAGGGGAATAGATACTGTTCTCTGCAGCCGTGAGCATGAGTTCCGAAGGCTGTGTTGCCTGTCCCGTGCCAGGGTTAAGGACATCTCCTCAGGGCTGGAGGGGAAGTTGGAGGGAGAGGGGAGGGATCCAGTTGTCATCGTCCATGTTGTACCAACAACATTGATAGGACTGGAAAGGAGGTTCTGCTGAAAGAATTTGAACAGTTAGGAGACAAACTAAAAAGCAGAACCTCCAAGGTAACAATCTCAGGTTTGCTCCCTGAACCACAGGCAAACTGGCATAGGGTAAATAAAGTCAAGGAGTTAAATGCCTGGCTCAAAGATTGGTGTGGGAGGAGGTTCATGGGGTAAAAGCAAAATACTGCAGATGCTGGAAATCTGAAACAAAAACAGAAAATCTGAAGAAACTCAGCAGGTCTGACAGCATCTGTGGAGAGAGATGTTTCGAATTCATGTGACTCTTCTTCAGAGCTAAGAGTGGTGCTAAAGAGCCCTCTTTAGCTCTGAAGAAGAGTTATACGGACTTGAAATGTTAACTCGGTCTTTCTCTCCACAGATGCTGTTAGGCCTGCTGAGTTTTTCCAGCATCTTCTGTTTTTGTTTCAGTTCATGAGGCACTGGCACTAGTATTGGGGTAGAAGGGAGCTTTTCCGGTGGGATGAGCTTCACCTGAACTGTGCCAGTACAGAGGTAGACAGATTTTTAATCAGTAAGGGAATCGAAGGTTATGGGAGGATGGGAGGAGAGTGGAATTGAGGATTATCAGATCAGCCATGATCTCATTGAATGGCGGAGCAGACTCAATGGGCCAAATGGTCTACTTCTGCGCCATGTCTTAGGTCTAAATCTCCCTTCACCCAAACCCTCTCCCAATCTGGGAGTTGCATAGTCACCATTACTCAAGCTAGTTTTTCCATTCCAGATTTAATTAACTGCATGTAAATTTCTCTGCTGCGGTGATGGGGTTTAAACTCACCTTTCCAGATCTTTGTCCATTAGACTTCCAGTTTGACCTACAGACTGTTTACCCTGTCTCTCCCTCAGCCCAGCTCCAGGGAACATATTGTCTCTCCCTCCCTTGGGGTTTGTCTCGTTATCCCCAAACCCAGTCCCCATCCCCAACCTGAACTCCAACCCCCTCTGTCACCCTACCGGACTGAATCCCCTCAACCCCATCCCCCACCCCACACCCCACCCCGGGTTGCTAGGGTAACCAGACCCCTCCCCCCTGGTCCTACTAGGCTCCCAGGTCACCCCCCCACCCCCAGGTTTCCCCACCCCTACCGCCCCCACCCCACCCCACCATACCATCGCCATCCCCAAGTTCCCCCACCACCCCAGGATCCCCCCCTCACCCCAAGTTCCCCCCCACGCATCCCCCCCACCCGATTCTGCCCTCCCCATCCCCCCCCTCCCGGTTCCCCCCCACCCGGTTCTGCCCTCCCCATCCCCCCGCTCCCGGTTCCCCCCACCCGGTTCTGCCCTCCCCATCCCCCCCCTCCCGGTTCCCCCCCACCCGGTTCTGCCCTCCCCATCCCCCCGCACCCGGTTCCCCCCCACCCGGTTCTGCCCTCCCCATCCCCCCGCACCCGGTTCCCCCCCACCCGGTTCTGCCCTCCCCATCCCCCCCTCCCGGTTCCCCCCCACCCGGTTCTCCCCCCCCCCACCCTCCCGGTTCCCCCCACCATCCCCCCCCTCCCCGTTCACCCCCCCCATCCCCCCCCCCTCCCGGTTCCCCCCCACCCGGTCCGTTCCCCCCACCACCCCCCCCCTCCCGGTTCCCCCCCACCCGGTCCGTTCCCCCCACCGTCCCCCCCCCCTCCCCGTCCCCCCCACCATCCCCCACCCCCCCTCCCGGTTCCCCCCCACCCGGTCCGTTCCCCCCACCACCCCCCACCCTCCCGGTTCCCCCCCACCGTCCCCCCACCTCCCCCCCCCCCCCCGATTCCCCCACCATCCCCCCCCTCCCCGTTCCCCCCACCATCCCCCCCCCACCCCTCCGGTTTGCCCTTCCCGGTTCCCCCCACCATCCCCCCTCACCCGAAGTTCCCCCCCCACGCATCCCCGTCCCCCCAACATCCCCTCCCCCACCCCACCCCCCCGGTTCCCCCCCACCCCACCCCCCCGGTTCCCCCCAACATCCCCTCCCCCACCCCACCCCCCACCCCCCCCCCGGTTCCCCCCAACATCCCCTCCCCCACCCCACCCCCCCCCCCCCCCCCGGTTCCCCCCTCCCCACCCCACCCCCCGGTTCCCCCCCATCCCCTCCCCCCGGTTCCCCCCCACCCCACCCCCCCGGTTCCCCCCCATCCCCTCCCCCCGGTTCCCCCCAACATCCCCTCCCCCACACCACCACCCCACTCCCGGTTCCCCCACTCCCCCACCCCACCCCCCCGGTTCCCCCCCATCCCCTCCCCCCGGTTCCCCCCAACATCCCCTCCCCCACTCCCCCACCCCACCCCCCCCGGTTCTCCCCCACACTCCCCGGTTCCCCCCCATCCCCTCCCCCCGGTTCCCCCCAACATCCCCTCCCCCACCCCACCACCCCACTCCCGGTTCCCCCACTCCCCCACCCCACCCCCCCGGTTCCCCCCCATCCCCTCCCCCCGGTTCCCCCCAACATCCCCTCCCCCACTCCCCCACCCCACCCCCCCCGGTTCTCCCCCACACTCCCCGGTTCCCCCCCATCCCCTCCCCCCGGTTCCCCCAACATCCCCTCCCCCACCCCACCCCCCCCCGGTTCTCCCCCACACTCCCCGGTTCCCCCCCATCCCCTCCCCCCGGTTCCCCCCCACCCCACCCCCCCCGGTTCCCCCCCATCCCCTCCCCCCGGTTCCCCCCCATCCCCTCCCCCCGGTTCCCCCCAACATCCCCTCCCCCACCCCACCCCCCCCCCGGTTCTCCCCCACACTCCCCGGTTCCCCCCCATCCCCTCCCCCCGGTTCCCCCCCACCCCACCCCCCCGGTTCCCCCCAACATCCCCTCCCCCACTCCCCCACCCCACCCCCCCGGTTCCCCCAACATCCCCTCCCCCACCCCACCACCCCACTCCCGGTTCCCCACTCCCCCACCCCACCCCCCCGGTTCCCCCCCATCCCCTCCCCCCGGTTCCCCCCAACATCCCCTCCCCCACTCCCCCACCCCACCCCCCCCGGTTCTCCCCCACACTCCCCGGTTCCCCCCCATCCCCTCCCCCCGGTTCCCCCCAACATCCCCTCCCCCACCCCACCCCCCCCCGGTTCTCCCCCACACTCCCCCCGGTTCCCCCCCATCCCCTCCCCCCGGTTCCCCCCCCACCCCACCCCCCCGGTTCCCCCCCATCCCCTCCCCCCGGTTCCCCCCCATCCCCTCCCCCCGGTTCCCCCCAACATCCCCTCCCCCACCCCACCCCCCCCCCGGTTCTCCCCCACACTCCCCGGTTCCCCCCCATCCCCTCCCCCCGGTTCCCCCCCACCCCACCCCCCCGGTTCCCCCCAACATCCCCTCCCCCACTCCCCCACCCACCCCCCCGGTTCCCCCCAACATCCCCTCCCCCCGGTTCCCCCCAACATCCCCTCCCCCACTCCCCCACCCCACCCCCCCGGTTCCCCCCCATCCCCTCCCCCCGGTTCCCCCCAACATCCCCTCCCCCACTCCCCCACCCACTCCCGGTTCCCCCCCATCCCCTCCCCCCGGTTCCCCCCAACATCCTCTCCCCCACTCCCCCACCCCACCCCCCGGTTCCCCCCCATCCCCTCCCCCCGGTTCCCCCCAACATCCCCCCCCCACTCCCCCACCCCACCCCCCCGGTTCCCCCCAACATCCCCTCCCCCACTCCCCCACCCCACCCCCCCGGTTCCCCCCCATCCCCTCCCCCCGGTTTCCCCCCAACATCCCTCCCCCACTCCCCCACCCCACCCCACCCCACCCCCCCCGGTTCCCCCCCATCCCCTCCCCCCGGTTCCCCCCCACCCCACCCCCCCACCCCACCCCCCACCCCCCCCCGGTTCTCCCCCACACTCCCCGGTTCCCCCCATCCCCTCCCCCCGGTTCCCCCCAACATCCCCTCCCCCACTCCCCCACCCCACCCCCCCGGTTCCCCCCATCCCCTCCCCCCGGTTCCCCCCAACATCCCCTCCCCCACTCCCCACCCCACCCCCCCGGTTCCCCCCCATCCCCTCCCCCCGGTTCCCCCCAACATCCCCTCCCCCACTCCCCCACCCCACCCCCCCGGTTCCCCCCCATCCCCTCCCCCCCGGTTCCCCCCAACATCCCCTCCCCCACTCCCCCACCCCACCCCCCCGGTTCCCCCCCATCCCCTCCCCCCGGTTCCCCCCAACATCCCCTCCCCCACTCCCCCCACCCCACCCCACCCCCCGTCCCCACCCCCCCCCGGTTCCCCCCCATCCCCTCCCCCCCACCCCCCCCCCCCGGTTCTCCCCCACACTCCCCGGTTCCCCCCCATCCCCTCCCCCCGGTTCCCCCTTCTCTCCGCGGTTGCCGGGGTAACCAGGCCCGGGCCTACCTGTCGATTCGTACACTGAGCGAGCTTCTTCCTCCCGCGTCCGCACTGAGGCCAAGGCTGCGTGACGTCACCACAACAACACAGTGCGGAGCGTCAACGTCACAGGAGGCGGGGCATTGGCCTGAGTAACAGGGGAATGGACGGAATCTGTGGGTGAGTGACAGGGGGTGTGGGCGGGGTCTGGGGCTGAGTGACAGGGGAATGGGTGGGTCTGGGGCTGAGTGACAGGGGAATGGGTGGGTCTGGGGATGAATGACAGGGGAATGGGCGGAGTCTGAGGCTGAGTGACAGGGGAATGGGTGGGTCTGGGGCTGAGTGACGGGGAATGGGCGGGATCTGTGGCTGAGTGACAGGGGATTGGGCGGGTCTGTGTCTGAGTGACAGGGGAATGGGTGGGTCTGTGTCTGAGTGACAGGGGATTGGGTGGGTCTGGGGCTGAGTGACAGGGGATTGGGCGGGGTCTGTGGCTAAGTGACAGGGGAACGGGTGGGGGCTGTGTCTGAGTGACAGGGGAATGGGCGGGGTCTGTGGCTGAGTGAAGGGGAATGGGCGGGGTCTGTGTCTGAGTGACGGGGAATGGGCGGGGTCTGTGGCTGAGTGAAGGGGAATGGGCGGGTCTGGGGCTGAGTGACAGGGGAATGGGTGGGGTCTGTGGTTGAGTGACAGGGGAATGGGCGGGGTCTGTGTCTGAGTGACCGGGGAATGGGTGGGTCTGGGGCTAAGTGACAGCAGAATGGGCGGGGTCTGTGGCTAAGTGACAGGGGAATGGGCGGGGTCTGGGGCTGAGTGACAGGGGAATGGGCGGGGTCTGGGGCTGAGTGACAGGGGAATGGGCGGGGTCTGTGGCTAAGTGACAGGGGAATGAGTGGGTCTGGGGCTGAGTGACAGGGGAATGGACGGGGTCTGTGTCTGAGTGACAGGAGAATGGGTGGGTCTGTGTCTGAGTGACAGCTGTATGGGGAGGAGCTTTGCTGGAAGAGGGTGGGGCTTTATGATGATTGACAGGGTTCCATTCACAAAGATAGTTTAAAGGGTGAAGGTAGGAACGTATCCCAAAAATTACAAAACAAAACAGGAAGACTGGATTTAAAAAGTGACTTTCAAAACTACCGGACATCCCAAAATACTTTACAGCCCATTAAATACTTCTGGAGGTCAGCCACTGTGGAACTAGAAGAAATGCAGGAACCACATTGCACACAGCAAGATCCCACACACAGTAATGTGATAATGACCAGATAATCTGTCTTTGCAAGATTGATTGAAGGATCAATAACAACTAGATCACAGGAAAACTCTCCTGCTTATCTTCAGAATAGCACCATGGGATCTTTTACATTCTCTCCATCCAGCAGATGGGCCTTGGTTTAATATCTGAAAGTTGCGGTGCTCCCTCGGCACTGACCCTCTGACAGTGCAGCACTCCCTCAGTACTGACCCTCTGACAGTGCAGCACTCCCTCAGTACTGACCCTCTGACAGCGCAGCACTCCCTCAGTACTGACCCTGTGACAGTGCAGCACTCTCTCAGTACTGACCCTCTGACAGTGCAGCACTCCCTCAGTACTGACCCTCTGACAGCGCAGCACTCCCTCAGTACTGACCCTGTGACAGTGCAGCACTCCCTCAGTACTGACCCTCTGACAGTGCAGCACTCCCTCAGTACTGACCCTCTGACAGCGCAGCACTCCCTCAGTACTGACCCTGTGACAGTGCAGCATTCCCTCAGTACTGACCCTCTGACAGCGCAGCACTCCCTCAGTACTGACCCTGTGACAGTGCAGCATTCCCTCAGTACTGACCCTCTGACAGTGCAGCACTCCCTCAGTACTGACCCTCTGACAGTGCAGCTCTCCCTCAGTACTGAACCACTGACAGTGCAGCACTCCCTCAGTACTGACCCTCCGACAGTGCGGTCATCCCCTGGCACTGACCCTCTGACAGTGTGGCACTCCCTCAGTACTGAACCTCTAGCAGTGCAGCACTCTCACTACTGAACCTCTGACAGTGCGGCGCTCCATCAGTACTGACCCTCTGACAGTGCTGCACTCCCTCAGTACTGACCCTCTGACACTGCAGCACACAGTCAGTACTGACCCTCTAGCAGTGCAGCACCCGCAAAATAATGACCCTTTGACTCTACTGTGCTCCTTCAGTACTGACCCTCTGACAGTTCAGCACTCGCACAGTATTGACCCTGACATTGCAGCACTCCCTCAGTACTGACCCTGACAGTGCAGCACTCCCTCAGTACTGACCCTCTGACAGTGCAGCACTCCCTCAGTACTGACCCTCTTACAATGCAGCACTCCCTCAGTACTGACACTCTGACAGTGCAGCATTCCCTCAGTACTGACCCTCTGACAGTGCAGCTTACCCTCGGTACTGACCCTCTGACAGTGCAGCACTCCCTCAGTACTGACCCTCTGACAGTGCGGCACTCCCTCGGTACTGACCCTCCAACAGTGCAGCACTCCCTCAGTACTGACCCTCTGACAGTGCAGCTTACCCTCGGTACAGATCCTCCCCGCAGTGCCAGATTCCCTCACTATTCAAAGCAGTTTGACTGCTCAGTTTGTGCTGTGTAAGACTGTTGAGGTTTCTCTTGTGTGTGCTGATGATCTCGCCCATGCCTCTATTTCCAGGCTCGCCGCCATGGAAAGCTTTCCTTTTTGGATTTCCGGGTGTCGAGAGGAACCCACAGGTTGGAGTTATGCTCTCTATCTCCGGGTGTTTCCACTGACACCAGCAAAGATCCCCTCCCTCTCCCGGGGTCAGTGAGCATAGGTTGAATGGGGAAAGCCCGAGTGACTGCCTGGCAAATCAGTGCTGTGGATCCGGCGGTCCCGTCTCCAAAGCAACTAATCAGCAGTGGCAACGGGCCAGGTCAAGCTGGAGTCACTAAGTCCTGTTGAAGGGTCATTCGCACTCGAAACGTTAACTGTGTTCCTCTGTGCAGATGCTGCCAGACAACAGAGCGCAGGAAGAACTCAGCAGGTCTGGGGAGTATCTGCGGAGAGGGAAATCGAGTTAACGTTTGGAGTCCAATGTGACTTCTTCAGAGCTCGCTGCTTTCGTTTTTGAAACTGGGAAATGTCAACAGGTCGTCACCCCCCTCCCACCACCCCCCCTCGGTCAGGAAAAGGGGCAGACTCGAGTCCCAAGTCAGTGCTTTGAGTCAACTCTGCCCCTATCATTCTGGGGGAGCATCCCCTCCAATATCTCCTTGCTGAGGTGCACTGCCCATAGCTGAACATCTCCTCCCGGTGGGATCCAGTCAGTTCAGTATAACCGCAACATAACTTCTCGCCCTCTCGAGCCAAAGGCCCACATCTTGGGGAGATGGTGGTATTGTGGCAACGTCACCCACAGGGGCAGGCTAACCCGTGTCCCACAACACAGGTTCAAATCCCACCACGGCAACTGGGGGAATTTAAACTCAATGAATAAATATTGAATTAAAAGCCAGTCTGTCACGTTGACTTGCCAGCGATGCCCTCACCCCATGAAAGAATACATTTTTAAAATCCATTAGCTTTTCTGATGACCTCTTGTTCTGTCCACTGGATGTTACTGAATTTGAACACAGTCCACAGCTCCTCGTCTCTCCCCATTGAGCAGACGTTCCAATTTCCCTCTCTGGTTCAAAATTGCTGACCTCAAATTTCTCCATATTGAACATCACTCATTTTCCTGTTTGATTAAATGTTCAAGAACAAAGACAGAGACTAACACAGACAGTTCTCCAGACAAGATTTTAATTCATCATCTCTTCAGATAATAGTAGACTTCACAGTCCTCAAAATATTTTCATTTTAAAAATTCATTCACGGGATGTGGGCATCGCTGGCTGGGCCAGTATTTATTGCCCATCCCTAGTTGCCCCTTGAGAAGGTGGAGGTGAGCAGCCTTCTTGAACCACTGCAGTCCATGTGGTGTAGGTACACCCACAGTGCTGTTAGGGACGGAGTTCCAGGATTGTGACCCAGTGACAGTGAAGGAACGGTGATATATTTCCAAGTCAGGATGGTGAGTGACTTGGAGGGGAACTTCCAGGTGGTGGTGTTCCCATCTATCTGCTGCCCTTGTCCTTCTAGATGGCAGAGGTCACTGGTTTGGAAGGTGCTGTCTAAGGAGCCTTGGTGAGTTCCTGCAGTGCATCTTGTAGATGGTACACACTGCAGGCGTGGTGTGCAAGCGGTGGATTCTGAGCTCAATTTCTGGAGATGCATATCAGTCTAAATCCCCATTTTTCACAGAAACTCCCTTCTGTTCCCATCCAGATGTTGATGATGCAGGGCATGTTCCCATCCAGATGTTGTCCAAAATGCACCTCTCTTCCATTAAGATATTGCCTCAGACTATTTCTGTGTAGGTGTGGCCCTCAAAGTGCAGCTCCTGTCCTCATCCTCACACCCAGTGCACTGTTCTCCTCCAGATGTTCCGTGAACTGTTCCTGTCCTGTTCCCATCTAGGTGTTTCCCACACATGGAACCCCACCTCGATCGGCCTGGATCTTCCTTCCACCTGGAGCACCTGTTCCCATCCAGATGCTCCTCAAACCCAGTGCACTTCCCATCCAGATGTTGCATGAACTGTGCCCCTCCTGTTCCCCATACATGGAGCCCCACCTCTACCCAATCAGATATCCCTCCTATCCAGAGAGACTGTTCCACTAGATGTTCTTCACTCCCAGTGCCCTTGGTTCCAAAGCAGATGTTCCTCACACAGACAGATATTGCCCACACATCCAGATAGATCCCAAACTGTATCCTCATTGCTATTGGGATGTGCCCCACACCCAGTGCCCCTGTTCCAATTCAAATGGTGCCCTTACACCAGCCTTACCACAATGTTCCTATGCAGAAGTTTCCCAAAGCTGGCCCCCTCCCCCATTCCCTAACAGATGTTTTTCACACCTGCCCCCACCCCCCCACCGTTTCCAATTTGGGCTCTTCCTGTTCCCATCCAGATGTTGCCTGCAGCTGTCATGTGGCTGAGAGTCTCTGTTGTATCAGTCTGTAGTTGATGAGATCCTGCTGGGAGACTGAGGGTTGCAGGGTAGTGAGGGCATGCTGAAAATCCTCCTGCATCAGAACCAGCTCCGAGTCCTCTGTCTCCACACCTGTGAGCACAGGAGGAGGGCAGTCAGTCCAGGAATCACACCAATCGAAGTTAACTACAGCACATGCACAGGTACACCAATCCAGCTTCACCACTGGCCTCAGTGCTTGGGGCCCCTCTCCGGGTACCCCAAAGCCTTTCACAGCTATGAGGTGCTCTGCTGAAGTGTTGGAATACAGGGAAACATAGCACCCAATGTATACACAGATGAATTGCACAAACCGCTATTGAGATGACAAGTGAATAATCCATGTCTTTAGGTGACATTTGTTGATACCGGGAAAACTTACAGCTGAAAGACAGCGCCTCCAACAGTGCAGCATTCCCTCAGTTACTACAGTCAGGCCTTGTATTTGTGCTCATGTCTCTGAAGTGGGATGTGAACCCACAACGCTCTGACTCTGGGGCCAGCATATTACTGACTGAATCAAGATGTCATATAACTCAGCTGGAGCTTCAGGTATTGTACACATCCTGAATCACCTTGAGGAGCTGAATGGCCTCCTCCTGTTCCTGTGTAACAGGCTCGAGAGGCTGAATGACCTCCTCCTGTTCCTGTGTAACAGGCTCGAGGGACTGAATGGCCTCCTCCTGTTCCTGTGTAACAGGCTCGAGAGGGGCTGAATGGCCTCCTCCAGTTCCTGTGTAACAGGCTCGAGAGAGGCTGAATGGCCTTCTCCTATTCCTGTGTAACAGGCTCAAGAGGGGTTGAATGGCCTCGTCCTGTTCCTGTGTAACAAGCTCGAGAGGGGCTGAATGGTCTCCTCCTGTTCCTGTGTAACAGACTCGAGGGGCTGAATGGCCTCCTCCTGTTCCTGTGCAACAGGCTCGAGGGGCTGAATGGGCCTCCTCCAGTTCCTGTGTAACAAGCTCGAGGGGCTGAATGGCCTCCTCCTGCTCCTGTGTAACAAGCTCGAGGGGCTGAATGGCCTCCTCCTGTTCCTGTGTAACAGGCTCAAGAGGGGCTGAATGGCCTCGTCCTGTTCCTGTGTAACAAGCTCGAGAGGGGCTGAATGGCCTCCTCCAGTTCCTGTGTAACAAGCTCGAGGGGCTGAATGGCCTCCTCCTGTTCCTGTGTAACAAGCTCGAGGGGCTGAATGGCCTCCTCCTGCTCCTGTGTAACAGGCTCGAGGGGCTGAATGGCCTCCTCCTGCTCCTGTGTAACAAGCTCGAGGGGCTGAATGGCCTCCTCCTGTTCCTGTGTAACAGGCTCAAGAGGGGCTGAATGGCCTCGTCCTGTTCCTGTGTAATAAGCTCGAGAGGGGCTGAATGGCCTCCTCCAGTTCCTGTGTAACAAGCTCGAGGGGCTGAATGGCCTCCTCCTGCTCCTGTGTAACAGGCTCGAGGGGCTGAATGGGCTCCTCCTGCTCCTGTGTAACAAGCTCGAGAGGGGCTGAATGGCCTCCTCCTGTTCATGTGTAACAAGCTCGAGAGGGGCTGAATGGCCTCCTCCTGTTCCTGTGTAACTGGCTCAAGAGGGGCTGAATGGCCTCCTCCTGTTCCTGTGTAACAGGCTCGAGAGGGGCTGAATGGACCTCCTCCTGTTCCAGTGAGTTTCCCTGAGTTTATAAGATGGGGTGAGAATCTAGACAAACCTTCCTCAATGCGGCTAATCTTCCGTTTCAGAGCTGACATCATGGTATCCGAGCAGAGTGAGTACAGGTCTGCCCCACTCAGATATGGAGGGCACTGTTCAACAACGTGCTTCAGACTCACACTCGGATGCAACGTGAACCTGCCGAGGGAAACAGCAAGGTGAGGAGAACAGAGATTCCCACCAGACCTCTGACCCCCGGCAACCCTGCCCACCCTCCCACCCCTGCCGCACAAACCCCTCAAACTGCAACCCTGCCTCCCAGGCGCTGCCCCCTGACCCCGCCTCCCAGGCGCTGCCCCCCTGACCCCGCCTCCCAGGCGCTGCCCCCTGATCCCGCTTGCAAGAGATGGGGGTGAGTTAAAATATTGCCAAGTAAAATCATAGAAAACCCAACCACGTTTTATAGACACCTAAAGAGCAAAATGAAAACTATGGAAAGAGTGAGGCCGATGGGATTAAAGGGACCGTGTGCATGGAGGGCCAAGATGTGCTTGGTTCTTTGTGAAGACACTGTATCTGTCTTCCCAAAAAAAGAGGAATGATGCAGACATTGGAATTAAGGAGGACGCGTGCGAAATATTGGATGGGATAAACATAGTGCGGAGCATGTATGAAGGTGTTACATGGATAAATCTCCAGGCCTGGATGAAATGTATCCCAGGCTGCTAAGGGAAGCAAGGGAGGAAAAAGCAGAGGCTCTGATCATCATTCTCCAAATCTCTCTGGCTACCAGGAAGCTGCTGGAGGACTGGAGGACAGGGAATGTTGTACCGCTGTTTAAAAGGAAGAGATATACTGAGTAATCACAGGCCAGTCAGCCTGACCTCTGGGGGGAAATTTATTGGAAAGATTTAGCAGTCGGTGTAAATCATCATTTAGAAAGTCACAGGTCAAAGAGTCAGAGGTCTACAGCACAGAAAAGGGCCCTTCGGCCCATCGAGTCTGCACCAGTCAAACAAGTACCTAGCTATTCTAATCCCATTATCCAGCACTAAGCCCATAGCCTTGTATGCTGTGGCATCGCAAGTGCACATCCAAATACTTCTTAAATGTTATGAGGGTTTCTGCCTCTACCACTCTTTCAGGCAGTGAGTTCCAGATTCCCACCACCCTCTGGGTGAAAAATTCTTCCTCACATCCCCTCTAAACCTCCTGTCCCTTACCTTAAATCTATGCCCCTGGTTATTGATCCCTCCACCAAGGGGAAAAGTTACTTCCTGTCTACCCTATCTATACCCCTCATAATTTTATATACCTCAATCATGTCCCCCCTCAATCTCCTCTGCTCCAGGGAAAATAACCCCAGTCTACCCAATCTCTCCTCATAACTAAAACTCTCCAGCCCAGGCAGCATCCTGGTGAATCTCCTCTGCTCTCTCTCTAGTGCAATCACATCCTTCCTATAATGCGGATTCCAGAGCTGCACGCAATACTCTAGCTGTGGCCTAACCAGCGTTTTATACAGTTCCAGCATAACCTCCCTGCTCTTATGTTATGGGGAGAGGGTGGGAAATTGGAGTTGAGGCGAAAATGAGATCAGCCATGATCGTAATGAATGACAGGGCAGGCTCGAGGGGCTGAATTGCCTACTCCTGCTCCTAGTTCTTATGTCCTTATGTTCTGTGCCTTGGCTAATAAAGGCAATTATCCCATATGCCTTCCTAACCACCTTATCTCCCATGTGGGACCTTATCAGAAGCCTTGCTGAAGTCCAAGTAGACTACATCAAATGCATTGCCCTCATCTACACACCTGGTCACCTCTTTGAAAAATTCAATCAAACTGGTCAGACATGACCGCCCCTTAACAAAACCCTGCTGACTGTCCTTGATTAATCCCTGCCTCTCCAAGTGTAGATTAATTCTGTTAGTCAGAATTGTTTCCAATAGTTTCCCCACCACTGAGGTTAGACTGACTGGCCTGTAGTTCCCTGGTTTATCCCTTCCTCCCTTCTTGAATAACCGTACCACATTGGCTGTCCTCCAGTCCTCTGGCACCTCTCCTGTGGCCAGAGAGGTATTGAAAACTATTGCCAGCGCCCCTGCTATCCCCTCCCTTGCCTCACTCAACAGCCTGGGATACATTTCATCCGGGCTTGGAGATTTATCCACTTTTAAGCCTGCCAGACCACTGAGAACCTCCTCCCTTTCTACGCTAATTTCTTTAATTATATCACAGTCCTTCTGCCTGATTTCCATACCCACGTCGTCCCTCTCACTTGTGAACACCGACACAAAGTATTCAGTTAGAACCCTACCTATGTCTTCCGGCTCCACACACAAATTACCACTTTGGTCCTTAATGGCCCTACTCCTTCCCTAGTTATCCTCTTACTCTTAACGTACTTGTAAAATAACTCTGGATTTTCCTTTATTTTACCTGCCAATGTTTCTTCATGCCCCTTTTTGCTCTCCTGATTTCCTTTTTAAGTTCCCCGCTACACATTCTACACTCCTCTTCCGAGGAGGACTGAGACTTCCGCTGTTTTGAGCCCTCGGTATCTGCCACAAACCTCCCTTTTTCTCTTTACCCAATCCTGTATATCCCTCGACATCCAGGGTTCCTGGATTTGTTGGTCCCACCCTTTGTCTTTACTGGAATATGTTGGCCCTGTACTCTCCCTATTTCCTTCTTGAATGAGTCCCATTGCTCTGATGCAGATTTACCAAAAAGTAGCTGTTCCCAGTCTACTCTGGCCAAATCATATCTGATCTTATTAAAATTGGCCTTCCCCCACTTTAGAACTCTGATTTCTGGCACATACTTGTCCTTTTCGATAACAACCTTGAATCTAACAGAGTTATGATCACTATCTGCTAAATGCTCCCCACTGATACCTCTACCTCTTGCCCGGCTTCATTCCCTAAAATTAAATCCAGGACCACCCCCTCTCTTGTGGGACCTTCTACGTACTGGCTTAAAAAGCTCTCCTGGATGCATTTTAAGAATTCTGCTCACTCCAATCCTATGACACTATGACTAACCCAGTTAGTGTTGGGGAAGTTGAAATCCCCCACTATTACTACCCTATTATTTTTACACTTCTCTGAAATTTGCCTACATATCTGCTCTTGTGTTTCTCTCTGACTGTTTGGGGATCTATAGTACACTCTCAGCAATGTGATTGCTCCTTTTTTGTTTTTCAGTTCTACCCATATAACTTCACTTGAGGAGCCTTCTAAGATGTCATCCCTCCTTACTGCTGTAATTGATTCCTTGATCAATACAACGATACTCCCTCCTCTTTTACCTCCTTCCCTGTCTCATCTGAAGACCCAATATCCTGCAATATTGAGCTGCCAATCCTGCCCCTCTCTCAACCATGTCTCTGTGACAGCAATGACATCATACTTCCATGCGTTAATTTGTGCCCTCAACTCATCTGCCTTATTCGTCAGACTCCTTGCATCAAAATAAATACCATCCAACCTTGCCAAACTCCCTGTGCCTTATCTGGCCTATAATTTCCACGCCTTCCAGACTCACTTGCTCTCGCTCCTCTTACACAAAACTAGGTGAGAATGTAAGCTGTGAGGAGAATGCTCAGAGGCTTCAAGGGGATTTGGACAAGCTCAGTGAATGAGCAAGAACATGGCAGATGCATTACAATGTGAATAAGTGTGAACTTATCCACTTTGATTAGAAAAAACAGAAAGGCAGAGTATTTCTTAAATGGTGAGAGGTTGGGAAGTGTTGATGTCCAAAGGGGCCTGGGTTCACGAATCGCTAAAAGCTGGCATGCTGATGCAGCAAGCAATTAGGAAGGCAAATGGTACATTGGCCTTCATCGCAAGGGGATTTGAGTATAGAAGAAAAGAGGTCTTGCTACAATTATATAGAGCCTGGGTCAATCAGGGATAGTCAGCACACCCTTACTAAAGGAAGGTCACAAGGACCTTCCCAAGAGATGGGAAGATACGAACACGGGTATTAGAATCAGGAGTGGCCACTCGGCCCCTCGAGCCTGCTCTGCCATTCAATAAGATCACGTCTGATCTGAACGTAACCCCAACCCTACATTCCTGCCGACCCCCGATAACCTTTCACCCCCTTGTTAATCAAGAATCACTCCAGCTCTGCCTTAAAAATATTCAAAGACTCTGCTTCCATCGCATTTTGAGGAAGAGAGTTCCAAATACTCGCAACTCTCAGAGAAAAAAATTCCCCTCATCTATCTTAAATAAAACAGAGAGTCCTAGTTCTAGATTCTCCCACAAGAGGAAACATCCTTTCCACATCCATCCTGTCAAAACCCCTCAGGGTCTTAAAGGTTTCAGCTAAGTCACCTCTTACTCTTCTAAACTCCAGTGGATACAAGCCTAACCTGTCCAGCCTTTCCTCATAAAACAACCAACACAATCCTGGTATTAGTCTGGTAAACCTTCTCTGAACTGCTTCTAATGCATTTACATCTTTCCTTAAATAAGGAGACCAGTGCTGTACACAGTACTCCAGATGTGGTCTCACCAATGTCCTGTGTAACTGAAGCATAACCTCCCTACTTTTGTCATCAATTCCCCTCACATTATATAACATTCTATTAGCTTTCCTAATTACCTCCTATACCTGCAAACTAACCTTTTGTGATTCATGCACTAGGACACCCAGATCCCTCTGAATCTCAGAGCTCTGCAATCTCTCACCATTTAGATAATAAGCCTCTTTTTTATTCTTCTGCCAAAATGAACAATTTCACATTTGCCCACATTCTACTCCATTTGCCCGACCTTTGCCCACTCACTTAACCTATCAATATCACTTTGTATCCTCCTTATGTCCGCTCCACAATTTACTTTCCTACCTATCTTTGTGTGGTCAGTAAATTTAGCCACCATTCCTTCAGTCCCTTCATCCAAGTCAGTTATATAAACTGTAAAAGGCTGATACCCCGGCACTGATCCCTGTGGCTCACCACTCGCCACATCCTGCCAACCAGAAAAAGACACATTTATGCCAACTCTCTGCTTCCTGTTAGCCAGCCAATCTTCTATCCATGCCAATATGTTACCCCTACACCATGAGCTTTTATTTTCTGCAGTACTCCTTGATGTGGCACTTTATCAAATGCCTTCTGCAAATCTAAGTACAGTACATCCACCGGTTCCCCTTTATCCACAGCACATGTGACTCCTTCAAAGAACCCCAATAAATTGATTAAATATGATTTCCCTTTCACAAAACCATGTTGACTCTGCCTGATTGCCTTGAATTTTTCTAAGTGCCTGTTATAAAGTCTTTAATCATAGCTTCTAACATTTCCCCTCCCTCTCGCCCGCCCTCACCCTCCATCCCCATCCCTTTCGCCCTCCCCCACCCTCCTCCTCCTCTCACCCTCCATCTCACCATCCTCCCCCTCCCTCCCTCACCCCGTCCTCTGCCCCCTCCCTCACCCCCCCTTCAATTCCTTCCTGTCTCCCTTGCCCCCTATGTCCCTCGCCCCGTTCCTTCCTCCCTCGTTCCTTCTCCTCTATCGATCATTCCCTCCACCCACCCTCCCTCACGTGCCCACCCCTCCCTCCTTCTCCCCCTCCCCTCCTCTTGTTCCTCTCTCCCTCCTCTCTGCCTCCCTTGCCCCTCCTCCTCCCTCCCTCGGCTTCTCCTCCTCCATTACCTCAGCTCCTCCTCCTCCCTCCTTCACTCGCCCCTTCCCCACTCCATCCCTCGCCACCACCTCCCCTCGCCCCTCCTCTCTCCCTCGCCTCCTCCCTCTCCCTAACTCCGCCTTCTCCACCTCTCCCTCCCTCACCCCTCCCTTCCCTCAACCCATCCTCCCCCCTCACCCACTCCTCCTCCCGCTCCACCTTTCCCTCCCCTCTCGCCCCCTCCTCACGCTCTCCCTCTTGCACCCCCTCCTCTCCCTCCCTCTCACACCTCTCACCATCCTTCTCTCGCACCCTCCACCTCTCTCTCTTGCCCCCTCCTCCCCCACCCGCACCTTTCTGCTCCCCCTCCCCTCTCTCACCCCCTCCTTCTCCCCCTTCCCTCTCTCACCCCCTCCTCCTACCCACTCCCACAACCGCCCAGCACTCCCCTGAGCTCCATGTGAGTCCTGACCCTATAACGGACTCTGCTAGATTACTTACTTGTGTGTTATCGCCCTCAGTATCCGGAGCTGTGTCTCTCTGTCTTCACTCACTCCCACATACAACAGCTTATCAAATCTGTTTCAAAGACAGTCAGTGCATGATTACTCAGCTCAGAGGCACAAGCGCAAACCTGATATCAGATCCTGGCCCCCAACATAATGGCCCGCAAACACATCCAACCGGAACACAGCTATCGCACTGCAGAAATTAAGAAAACACAGCAAGTGTGGGGAGGACAGGCAGTGAAACAGGCGAGGTGACTGAAGCTAGTGTGACATGTACCTGCCAGGCCGGAGAAGGGCTTGGTCCAGCAGATCAGGTCTGTTCGTGGCTCCGATGACAAACACACCAGCACTGGGATTAAGTCCATCGAGTTCAGTGAGAAGCTGAGACACCACTCTGAAAATGACAAAAACAAAGAGGCACATGGAGAGCAGTGGCTGGGCTGTGGGGGGGAGGGGGTGGCGGGACAGTCTCTCGGAGGGCAGTGTGTGTCAGGGGGGTGGGGATGGGGAGGTATCGGGGGTGGGGATGGGGAGGTATCGGGGGGTGGGGATGGGGAGGTATCGGGGGGTGGGGATGGGGAGGTATCGGGGGGTGGGGATGGGGAGGTATCGGGGGGTGTGGGGTTGAGGAGGTATCGGGGGTGGGGATGGGGAGGTATCGGGGGGGTGGGGATGGGGAGGTATCGGGGGGGGTGGGGATGGGGAGGTATCGGTGGGGGTGGGGATGGGGAGGTATCGGGGGGGGGGTGGGGAGGTATCGGGGGGGGGGGTGGGGAGGTATCGGGGGGGGGGTGGGGAGGTATCGGGGGGGGTGGGGTTGAGGAGGTATCGGGGGTGGGGTTGAGGAGGTATCGGGGGTGGGGAGGTATCGGGGGGGTGGGGATGGGGAGGTATCGGGGGTGGGGTTGAGGAGGTATCGGGGGGGGTGGGGATGGGGAGGTATCGGGGGTGGGGATGGGGAGGTATCGGGGGTGGGGTTGAGGAGGTATCGGGGGTGGGGTTGAGGAGGTATCGGGGGGGTGGGGATGGGGAGGTATCGGGGGTGGGGATGGGGAGGTATCGGGGGGGTGGGGTTGAGGAGGCATCGGGGGGTGGGGAGGTATCGGGGGGGGGGGTGGGGAGGTATCGGGGGGTGGGGGTGGGGATGGGGAGGTATCGGGGGGTGGGGAGGTATCGGGGGGTTGGGGAGGTATCGGGGGGTGGGGAGGTATCGGGGGGTGGGGAGGTATCGGGGGTGGGGAGGTATCGGGGGTGGGGTTGAGGAGGTATCGGGGAGTGGGGAGGTATCGGGGGTGGGGATGGGGAGGTATCGGGGGGGGTGGGGTTGAGGAGGCATCGGGGGGTGGGGAGGTATCGGGGGGGGGGTGGGGAGGTATCGGGGGGTGGGGGTGGGGGTGGGGATGGGGAGGTATCGGGGGGTTGGGGAGGTATCGGGGGGTTGGGGAGGTATCGGGGGGTGGGGAGGTATCGGGGGGTGGGGAGGTATCGGGGGGTGGGGAGGTATCGGGGGTGGGGTTGAGGAGGTATCGGGGAGTGGGGAGGTATCGGGGGTGGGGTTGAGGAGGTATCGGGGAGTGGGGAGGTATCGGGGGGGTGGGGATGGGGAGGTATCGGGGGGTGGGGATGGGGAGGTATCGGGGGGGTGGGGATGGGGATGGGGAGGTATCGGGGGGGTGGGGATGAGGAGGTATCGGGGGTGGGGATGGGGAGGTATCGGGGGTGGGGATGGGGAGGTATCGGGGGTGGGGATGGGGAGGTATCGGGGGTGGGGATGGGGAGGTATCGGGGGGTGGGGATGGGGAGGTATCGGGGGGTGGGGAGGTATCGGGGGGTGGGGTTGAGGAGGTATCGGGGGGGGTGGGGATGAGGAGGTATCGGGGGTGGGGTTGAGGAGGTATCGGGGGTGGGGATGAGGAGGTATCGGGGGTGGGGTTGAGGAGGTATCGGGGGTGGGGATGGGGAGGTATCGGGGGGGTGGGGATGGGGAGGTATCGGGGGTGGGGATGGGGAGGTATCGGGGGTGGGGATGAGGAGGTATCGGGGGTGGGGTTGAGGAGGTATCGGGGGTGGGGATGGGGAGGTATCGGGGGTGGGGTTGAGGAGGTATCGGGGGGGGTGGGGATGGGGAGGTATCAGGGGTGGGGATGGGGAGGTATCGGGGGGGGTGGGGAGGTATCGGGGGGTGGGGAGGTATCGGGGGGTGGGTGTGGGGATGGGGAGGTATCGGGGGGTGGGGAGGTATCGGGGGGTGGGGAGGTATCGGGGGGTGGGGAGGTATCGGGGGGTGGGGATGGGGAGGTATCCGGGGGGGTGGGGATGAGGAGGTATCGGGGGTGGGGTTGAGGAGGTATCGGGGGTGGGGTTGAGGAGGTATCGGGAGGTGGGGATGGGGAGGTATCCGGGGGTGGGGAGGTATCGGGGGGGTGGGGGTGGGGAGGTATCGGGGGGTGGGGAGGTATCGGGGGGGTGGGGGTGGGGAGGTATCGGGGGTGGGGTTGAGGAGGTATCGGGATGTGGGGATGGGGAGGTATCGGGGGTGGGGTTGAGGAGGTATCGGAGGTGGGGTAAAGGGGCAGGGCCGAGGCAGCAGCAGGCTGTGCGTTGATGTGAGGAGGCACTTGGGCCAGGGTGAAGAACACCTGGCAGGGTTAGAGTAAGCTGACTACCTGTCCATGACACCCCCAGAATCTCCGCTCCGACCTCGATTTGGGGCCAGTGAGTCCAGTTCATCAAAGAACACGACACAGGGAGCAGCTGCTCTGGCCTTGCTGAACACTGTGGGCAGAGACAGGCACAGCCCGAGTTAGGGGAATCCACACCCACGACTGGTCTGCCTGAACCAGCCAGGGCAGCAAAAACAAAATCGGCACAGGCCCCACAACAGGCCACCCCACCGCAGGCCCCGCCCACCCCACCGCAGGCCCCGCCCGCCTCACCGCAGGCCCCGCCCGCCCCACCGCAGGCCCCGCCCGCCTCACCGCAGGCCCCGCCCGCCCCACCGCAGGCCCCGCCCGCCTCACCGCGGGCAACGCCCACCCCACCGCGGGCAACGCCCAACGCACCACGGGCAACGCCCAACGCACCACAACAAGCCAACCCACCACAGGCCCCGCCCACCCCACCGCAGGCCCCGCCCACCCCACCGCAGGCAACGCCCACCCCACCGCAGGCAACGCCCACCCCACCGCAGGCCCCGCCCACCCCACCGCAGGCAACGCCCACCCCACCGCAGGCAACGCCCACCCCACCGCAGGCCCCGCCCACCCCACCGCAGGCAACGCCCACCCCACCGCAGGCCCCACAACAGGCCAACCCACCGCAGGCCCCGCCCACCCCACCGCAGGCCCCGCCTAACCCACCGCAGGCCCCGCCTAACCCACCGCAGGCACCGCAACAAGCCAACCCACCGCAGGCCCCGCCCACCCCACCGCAGGCCCCGCCCACCCCACCGCAGGCCCCACAACAGGCCAACCCACCGCAGGCCCCGCCCAACCCACCGCAGGCCCCGCCGAACCCACCGCAGGCACTGCAACAAGCCAACCCACCGCAGGCCCCGCCCAACCCACCGCAGGCACAACAGGCCAACCCACCGCAGGCACAACAGGCCAACCCACCGCAGGCACAACAGGCCAACCCACCGCAGGCACAACAGGCCAACCCACCGCAGGCAACGCCCAACCCACCGCAGGCACCGCAACAAGCCAACCCACCACAGGCCCCGCCCAACCCACCGCAGGCACAACAAGCCAACCCACCACAGGCCCCGCCCAATCCACCGCAGGCCCCGCCCAACCCACCGCAGGCCCCGCCCAACCCACCGCAGGCCCCGCCTAACCCACCGCAGGCACCGCAACAAGCCAACCCACCGCAGGCCCTGCCCAACCCACCGCAGGCCCCGCCTAACCCACCACAGGCACAACAGGCCAACCCACCACAGGCCCTGCCCAACCCACCGCAGGCCCCGCCCAACCCACCACAGGCCCCGCCCAACCCACCACAGGCCCCGCCCAACCCACAGACACCATTTAACCCACTCTCTCCCACCACAGACACCATTTAACCCACTCCCTCCCACCACAGACACCATTTAACCCACTCTCTCCCACCACAGACACCATTTAACCCACTCCCTCCCACCACAGACACCATTTAACCCACTCTCTCCCACCACAGACACCATTTAACCCACTCCCTCCTACCACAGACACCATTTAACCCACTCTCTCCCACCAGACACCATTTAACCCACTCCCTCCCACCACAGACACCATTTAACCCACTCCCTCCCACCACAGACACCATTTAACCCGCTCCCTCCCACCACAGACACCATTTAACCCGCTCCCTCCCACCACAGACACCATTTAACCCACTCCCTCCCACCACAGACACCATTTAACCCACTCTCTCCGCCACAGACACCATTTAAGCCGCTCCCTCCCACCACAGACACCATTTAACCCACTCCCTCCTACCACAGACACCATTTAACCCTCTCCCTCCCACCACAGACACCATTTAACCCACTCTCTCCGCCACAGACACCATTTAAGCCGCTCCCTCCCACCAGACACCATTTAACCCACTCCCTCCTACCACAGACACCATTTAACCCTCTCCCTCCCACCACAGACACCATTTAACCCACTCCCTCCCACCACAGACACCATTTAACCCACTCTCTCCGCCACAGACACCATTTAACCCGCTCTCTCCACCAACAGTCACCATTTAACCTGCTCCCTCCCACCACAGACACCATTTAACCCACTCTCTCCCACCAGACACCATTTAACCCACTCCCTCCCACCACAGACACCATTTAACCCACTCCCTCCCACCACAGACACCATTTAACCCACTCCCTCCCACCACAGACACCATTTAACCCACTCCCTCCCACCACAGACACCATTTAACCCTCTCCCTCCCACCACAGACACCATTTAACCCACTCCCTCCCACCACAGACACCATTTAACCCGCTCCCTCCCACCACAGACACCATTTAACCCGCTCCCTCCCACCACAGACACCATTTAACCCACTCTCTCCCACCACAGACACCATTTAACCCACTCCCTCCCACCACAGACACCATTTAACCCACTCCCTCCCACCACAGACACCATTTAACCCACTCCCTCCCACCACAGACACCATTTAACCCGCTCCCTCCCACCACAGACACCATTTAACCTGCTCCCTCCCACCACAGACACCATTTAACCTGCTCCCTCCCACCACAGACACCATTTAACCCACTCCCTCCTACCACAGACACCATTTAACCCACTCTCTCCCACCAGACAACATTTAACCCACTCCCTCCCACCACAGACACCATTTAACCCACTCCCTCCCACCACAGACACCATTTAACCCGCTCCCTCCCACCACAGACACCATTTAACCCACTCCCTCCCACCACAGACACCATTTAACCCACTCTCTCCACCACAGACACCATTTAACCCACTCTCTCCGCCACAGACACCATTTAACCCTCTCTCTCCCACCACAGACACCATTTAACCCACTCCCTCCCACCACAGACACCATTTAACCCGCTCCCTCCCACCACAGACACCATTTAACCCACTCCCTCCCACCACAGACACCATTTAACCCACTCTCTCCACCACAGACACCATTTAACCCACTCTCTCCGCCACAGACACCATTTAACCCGCTCTCTCCACCAACAGACACCATTTAACCCACTCCCTCCCACCACAGACACCATTTAACCCACTCCCTCCCACCACAGACACCATTTAACCCACTCTCTCCGCCACAGACACCATTTAACCCGCTCCCTCCCACCACAGACACCATTTAACCTGCTCCCTCCCACCACAGACACCATTTAACCCACTCCCTCCCACCACAGACACCATTTAACCTGCTCCCTCCCACCACAGACACCATTTAACCCACTCCCTCCCACCACAGACACCATTTAACCTGCTCCCTCCCACCACAGACACCATTTAACCTGCTCGCTCCCACCACAGACACCATTTAACCCACTCTCTCCCACCACAGACACCATTTAACCCACTCCCTCCCACCACAGACACCATTTAACCCGCTCTCTCCCACCACAGACACCATTTAACCCACTCTCTCCCACCACAGACACCATTTAACCCGCTCTCTCCCACCACAGACACCATTTAACCCGCTCCCTCCCACCACAGACACCATTTAACCCACTCCCTCCCACCACAGACACCATTTAACCCACTCCCTCCCACCACAGACACCATTTAACCCGCTCTCTCCACCACAGACACCATTTAACCCACTCTCTCCGCCAGACACCATTTAACCCTCTCTCTCCGCCAGACACCATTTAACCCTCTCTCTCCGCCACAGACACCATTTAACCCACTCTCTCCGCCAGACACCATTTAACCCTCTCTCTCCGCCACAGACACCATTTAACCCACTCTCTCCCACCACAGACACCATTTAACCCACTCCCTCCCACCAGACACCATTTAACCCACTCTCTCCCACCACAGACACCATTTAACCCGCTCTCCGCCACAGACACCATTTAACCCTCTCCCTCCCACCACAGACACCATTTAACCCACTCTCTCCCACCACAGACACCATTTAACCCGCTCTCCGCCACAGACACCATTTAACCCACTCCCTCCCACCACAGACACCATTTAACCCACTCTCTCCCACCACAGACACCATTTAACCCGCTCTCCGCCACAGACACCATTTAACCCTCTCCCTCCCACCACAGACACCATTTAACCCGCTCTCTCCACCACAGACACCATTTAACCCACTCTCTCCCACCACAGACACCATTTAACCCGCTCTCTCCGCCACAGACACCATTTAACCCACTCCCTCCCACCACAGACACCATTTAACCTGCTCCCTCCCACCACAGACACCATTTAACCCGCTCTCTCCGCCACAGACACCATTTAACCCGCTCTCTCCCACCACAGACACCATTTAACCCTCTCCCTCCCACCACAGACACCATTTAACCCGCTCTCTCCACCACAGACACCATTTAACCCACTCCCTCCCACCACAGACACCATTTAACCCACTCCCTCCCACCACAGACACCATTTAACCCACTCCCTCCTACCACAGACACCATTTAACCCACTCTCTCCGCCACAGACACCATTTAACCCACTCCCTCCCACCACAGACACCATTTAACCCACTCTCTCCCACCACAGACACCATTTAACCCTCTCCCTCCCACCACAGACACCATTTAACCCACTCTCTCCGCCAGACACCATTTAACCCACTCCCTCCCACCACAGACACCATTTAACCCACTCCCTCCCACCACAGACACCATTTAACCCACTCCCTCCCACCACAGACACCATTTAACCCGCTCTCTCCCACCACAGACACCATTTAACCCGCTCTCTCCCACCACAGACACCATTTAACCCACTCCCTCTCCCCACAGACACCATTTAACCCACTCTCTCCCACCAGACACCATTTAACCCACTCCCTCCCACCACAGACACCATTTAACCCACTCCCTCCCACCACAGACACCATTTAACCCACTCCCTCCCACCACAGACACCATTTAACCCACTCTCTCCGCCACAGACACCATTTAACCCACTCCCTCCCACCACAGACACCATTTAACCCACTCCCTCCCACCACAGACACCATTTAACCCACTCCCTCCCACCACAGACACCATTTAACCCACTCCCTCCCACCACAGACACCATTTAACCCACTCCCTCCCACCACAGACACCATTTAACCCACTCTCTCCCACCACAGACACCATTTAACCCGCTCTCTCCCACCACAGACACCATTTAACCCACTCTCTCCCACCACAGACACCATTTAACCCGCTCTCTCCCACCACAGACACCATTTAACCCACTCCCTCCTACCACAGACACCATTTAACCCACTCCCTCCCACCACAGACACCATTTAACCTGCTCCCTCCCACCACAGACACCATTTAACCCACTCTCTCCCACCACAGACACCATTTAACCTGCTCCCTCCCACCACAGACACCATTTAACCCACTCTCTCCCACCACAGACACCATTTAACCCACTCCCTCCCACCACAGACACCATTTAACCCACTCCCTCCCACCACAGACACCATTTAACCCACTCTCTCCCACCACAGACACCATTTAACCTGCTCCCTCCCACCACAGACACCATTTAACCTGCTCCCTCCCACCACAGACACCATTTAACCCACTCCCTCCTACCACAGACACCATTTAACCCACTCTCTCCCACCAGACACCATTTAACCCACTCCCTCCCACCACAGACACCATTTAACCCACTCCCTCCCACCACAGACACCATTTAACCCACTCCCTCCCACCACAGACACCATTTAACCCACTCCCTCCCACCACAGACACCATTTAACCCACTCCCTCCCACCACAGACACCATTTAACCCTCTCCCTCCCACCACAGACACCATTTAACCCTCTCCCTCCCACCACAGACACCATTTAACCCACTCCCTCCCACCACAGACACCATTTAACCCACTCTCTCCGCCACAGACACCATTTAACCCACTCCCTCCCACCAGACACCATTTAACCCACTCCCTCCCACCACAGACACCATTTAACCCTCTCCCTCCCACCACAGACACCATTTAACCCTCTCCCTCCCACCACAGACACCATTTAACCCGCTCTCCACCACAGACACCATTTAACCCACTCTCCACCAACAGTCACCATTTAACCCACTCTCTCCCACCACAGACACCATTTAACCCACTCCCTCCCACCACAGACACCATTTAACCCACTCCCTCCCACCACAGACACCATTTAACCCGCTCCCTCCCACCACAGACACCATTTAACCCACTCTCTCCCACCACAGACACCATTTAACCCACTCCCTCCCACCACAGACACCATTTAACCCACTCTCTCCGCCACAGACACCATTTAACCCTCTCTCTCCGCCACAGACACCATTTAACCCGCTCTCCACCACAGACACCATTTAACCCACTCTCTCCCACCACAGACACCATTTAACCCGCTCCCTCCCACCACAGACACCATTTAACCCACTCCCTCCCACCACAGACACCATTTAACCCTCTCTCTCCGCCACAGACACCATTTAACCCACTCCCTCCCAACAGACACCATTTAACCCACTCCCTCCCACCACAGACACCATTTAACCCTCTCTCTCCGCCACAGACACCATTTAACCCACTCCCTCCCAACAGACACCATTTAACCCACTCCCTCCCACCAGAGACACCATTAAACCCACTCCCTCCCACCACAGACACCATTTAACCCACTCTCTCCGCCACAGACACCATTTAACCCACTCTCTCCCACCACAGACACCATTTAACCCACTCCCTCCCACCACAGACACCATTTAACCCGCTCTCTCCACCACAGACACCATTTAACCCACTCCCTCCCACCAGACACCATTTAACCCACTCCCTCCCACCACAGACACCATTTAACCCTCTCTCTCCGCCACAGACACCATTTAACCCACTCCCTCCCACCAGACACCATTTAACACGCTCCCTCCCACCACAGACACCATTTAACCCACTCCCTCCCAACAGACACCATTTAACCCACTCCCTCCCACCACAGACACCATTTAACCCACTCTCTCCGCCACAGACACCATTTAACCCACTCTCTCCCACCACAGACACCATTTAACCCTCTCTCTCCGCCACAGACACCATTTAACCCACTCCCTCCCACCACAGACACCATTTAACCCGCTCCCTCCCACCACAGACACCATTTAACCCACTCCCTCCCAACAGACACCATTTAACCCACTCCCTCCCACCACAGACACCATTTAACCCACTCTCTCCACCACAGACACCATTTAACCCACTCTCTCCCACCACAGACACCATTTAACCCACTCTCTCCCACCACAGACACCATTTAACCCGCTCCCTCCCACCACAGACACCATTTAACCCACTCCCTCCCACCACAGACACCATTTAACCCGCTCTCTCCCACCACAGACACCATTTAACCCACTCCCTCCCACCACAGACACCATTTAACCCACTCCCTCCCACCAGACACCATTTAACCCACTCCCTCCCACCACAGACACCATTTAACCCGCTCTCTCCACCACAGACACCATTTAACCCGCTCTCTCCGCCACAGACACCATTTAACCCTCTCTCTCCACCACAGACACCATTTAACCCACTCCCTCCCACCACAGACACCATTTAACCCACTCCCTCCCACCACAGACACCATTTAACCCACTCTCTCCCACCACAGACACCATTTAACCCACTCCCTCCCACCACAGACACCATTTAACCCACTCCCTCCCACCACAGACACCATTTAACCCGCTCTCTCCCACCACAGACACCATTTAACCCGCTCTCTCCACCACAGACACCATTTAACCCGCTCTCTCCGCCACAGACACCATTTAACCCACTCCCTCCCACCACAGACACCATTTAACCCACTCCCTCCCACCAGACACCATTTAACCCACTCCCTCCCACCACAGACACCATTTAACCCACTCTCTCCCACCACAGACACCATTTAACCCACTCCCTCCACCACAGACACCATTTAACCCGCTCTCTCCGCCACAGACACCATTTAACCCACTCTCTCCACCAACAGACACCATTTAACCCTCTCCCTCCCACCACAGACACCATTTAACCCACTCCCTCCCACCACAGACACCATTTAACCCACTCTCTCCGCCAGACACCATTTAACCCACTCCCTCCCACCACAGACACCATTTAACCTGCTCCCTCCCACCACAGACACCATTTAACCCACTCCCTCCTACCACAGACACCATTTAACCCACTCCCTCCCACCACAGACACCATTTAACCCGCTCTCTCCGCCACAGACACCATTTAACCCACTCCCTCCCACCAGACACCATTTAACCCACTCCCTCCCACCACAGACACCATTTAACCTGCTCCCTCCCACCACAGACACCATTTAACCTGCTCCCTCCCACCACAGACACCATTTAACCCACTCTCTCTCCACCACAGACACCATTTAACCTGCTCCCTCCCACCACAGACACCATTTAACCCACTCCCTCCCACCACAGACACCATTTAACCCTCTCCCTCCCACCACAGACACCATTTAACCCACTCCCTCCCACCACAGACACCATTTAACCCACTCCCTCCCACCACAGACACCATTTAACCCACTCTCTCCCACCACAGACACCATTTAACCCACTCTCTCCCACCACAGACACCATTTAACCCACTCCCTCCCACCACAGACACCATTTAACCCTCTCTCTCCACCACAGACACCATTTAACCCACTCTCTCCGCCACAGACACCATTTAACCCACTCCTTCCCACCACAGACACCATTTAACCCACTCTCTCCGCCACAGACACCATTTAACCCGCTCTCTCCGCCACAGACACCATTTAACCCGCTCTCTCCACCAACAGACACCATTTAACCCACTCTCTCCACCACAGACACCATTTAACCCACTCCCTCCCACCACAGACACCATTTAACCCTCTCTCTCCGCCACAGACACCATTTAACCCACTCTCTCCACCAACAGACACCATTTAACCCACTCCCTCCCACCACAGACACCATTTAACCCGCTCTCCACCACAGACACCATTTAACCCGCTCTCTCCACCAACAGACACCATTTAACCCACTCTCTCCACCACAGACACCATTTAACCCACTCCCTCCCACCGCAGACACCATTTAACCCACTCCCTGCTACCACAGACACCATTTAACCCGCTCTCTCCCACCACAGACACCATTTAACCCACTCTCTCCACCAACAGACACCATTTAACCCACTCTCTCCCACCACAGACACCATTTAACCCTCTCTCTCCGCCACAGACACCATTTAACCCTCTCCCTCCCACCACAGACACCATTTAACCCGCTCTCTCCGCCACAGACACCATTTAACACTCTCTCTCCGCCACAGACACCATTTAACCCTCTCCCTCCCACCACAGACACCATTTAACCCACTCTCTCCACCACAGACACCATTTAACCCACTCCCTCCCACCACAGACACCATTTAACCCACTCCCTCCCACCACAGACACCATTTAACCCACTCCCTCCCACCACAGACACCATTTAACCCACTCCCTCCCACCACAGACACCATTTAACCCGCTCTCTCCCACCACAGACACCATTTAACCCGCTCTCTCCACCACAGACACCATTTAACCCGCTCCCTCCCACCACAGACACCATTTAACCCACTCCCTCCCACCACAGACACCATTTAACCCACTCCCTCCCAACAGACACCATTTAACCCACTCCCTCCCACCACAGACACCATTTAACCCACTCCCTCCCACCACAGACACCATTTAACCCTCTCTCTCCGCCACACACACCATTTAACCCACTCCCTCCCACCACAGACACCATTTAACCCGCTCCCTCCCACCACAGACACCATTTAACCTGCTCCCTCCCACCACAGACACCATTTAACCCACTCCCTCCCACCACAGACACCATTTAACCTGCTCCCCTCCCACCACAGACACCATTTAACCCACTCCCTCCCACCACAGACACCATTTAACCCACTCTCTCCCACCACAGACACCATTTAACCCACTCTCTCCCACCACAGACACCATTTAACCCGCTCTCTCCACCACAGACACCATTTAACCCTCTCCCTCCCACCACAGACACCATTTAACCTGCTCCCTCCCACCAACAGACACCATTTAACCCACTCCCTCCCACCACAGACACCATTTAACCCACTCTCTCCGCCAGACACACCATTTAACCCACTCCCTCCCACCACAGACACCATTTAACCCGCTCTCTCCACCACAGACACCATTTAACCCACTCCCCTCCCACCACAGACACCATTTAACCCACTCCCTCCCACCACAGACACCATTTAACCCACTCTCTCCACCACAGACACCATTTAACCCACTCTCTCCACCACAGACACCATTTAACCCGCTCCCTCCCACCACAGACACCATTTAACCCGCTCTCTCCCACCACAGACACCATTTAACCTGCTCCCTCCCACCACAGACACCATTTAACCCACTCCCTCCCACCACAGACACCATTTAACCCGCTCCCTCCCACCACAGACACCATTTAACCCACTCTCTCCCACCACAGACACCATTTAACCCACTCCCTCCCACCACAGACACCATTTAACCCACTCCCTCCCACCACAGACACCATTTAACCCGCTCCCTCCCACCACAGACACCATTTAACCCGCTCTCCACCACAGACACCATTTAACCCGCTCCCTCCCACCACAGACACCATTTAACCCACTCCCTCCCACCACAGACACCATTTAACCCACTCTCTCCGCCACAGACACCATTTAACCTGCTCGCTCCCACCACAGACACCATTTAACCCACTCTCTCCCACCAGAGACACCATTTAACCCGCTCCCTCCCACCACAGACACCATTTAACCCACTCCCTCCCACCACAGACACCATTTAACCCACTCCCTCCCACCACAGACACCATTTAACCCACTCTCTCCCACCACAGACACCATTTAACCCGCTCTCTCCGCCACAGACACCATTTAACCCACTCCCTCCCACCACAGACACCATTTAACCCACTCCCTCCCACCACAGACACCATTTAACCCACTCCCTCCCACCACAGACACCATTTAACCCGCTCTCTCCCACCACAGACACCATTTAACCCACTCCCTCCCACCACAGACACCATTTAACCCTCTCCCTCCCACCACAGACACCATTTAACCCACTCCCTCCCACCACAGACACCATTTAACCCACTCTCTCCGCCACAGACACCATTTAACCCACTCCCTCCCACCAGACACCATTTAACCCACTCCCTCCCACCACAGACACCATTTAACCCTCTCCCTCCCACCACAGACACCATTTAACCCTCTCCCTCCCACCACAGACACCATTTAACCCGCTCTCCACCACAGACACCATTTAACCCACTCTCCACCAACAGTCACCATTTAACCCACTCCCTCCCACCACAGACACCATTTAACCCACTCTCTCCACCACAGACACCATTTAACCCACTCTCTCCGCCACAGACACCATTTAACCCACTCCCTCCCACCACAGACACCATTTAACCCACTCCCTCCCACCACAGACACCATTTAACCCACTCTCTCCGCCACAGACACCATTTAACCCGCTCCCTCCCACCACAGACACCATTTAACCCGCTCCCTCCCACCACAGACACCATTTAACCCACTCCCTCCCACCACAGACACCATTTAACCTGCTCCCTCCCACCACAGACACCATTTAACCTGCTCGCTCCCACCACAGACACCATTTAACCCACTCTCTCCCACCACAGACACCATTTAACCCACTCCCTCCCACCACAGACACCATTTAACCCACTCTCTCCCACCACAGACACCATTTAACCCGCTCTCTCCCACCACAGACACCATTTAACCCACTCTCTCCCACCACAGACACCATTTAACCCGCTCTCTCCCACCACAGACACCATTTAACCCACTCCCTCCCACCACAGACACCATTTAACCCACTCTCTCTCCGCCACAGACACCATTTAACCCACTCCCTCCCACCAGACACCATTTAACCCGCTCTCTCCCACCACAGACACCATTTAACCCACTCCCTCCCACCACAGACACCATTTAACCCGCTCTCCGCCACAGACACCATTTAACCCACTCTCTCCCACCACAGACACCATTTAACCCACTCCCTCCCACCACAGACACCATTTAACCCACTCCCTCCCACCACAGACACCATTTAACCCGCTCTCTCCACCACAGACACCATTTAACCCACTCTCTCCGCCAGACACCATTTAACCCTCTCTCTCCGCCACAGACACCATTTAACCCGCTCTCTCCCACCACAGACACCATTTAACCCTCTCCCTCCCACCACAGACACCATTTAACCCGCTCTCTCCACCACAGACACCATTTAACCCGCTCTCCGCCACAGACACCATTTAACCCTCTCCCTCCCACCACAGACACCATTTAACCCGCTCTCTCCACCACAGACACCATTTAACCCGCTCTCTCCGCCACAGACACCATTTAACCCGCTCTCTCCCACCACAGACACCATTTAACCCTCTCCCTCCCACCACAGACACCATTTAACCCGCTCTCTCCACCACAGACACCATTTAACCCACTCCCTCCCACCACAGACACCATTTAACCCACTCCCTCCCACCACAGACACCATTTAACCCACTCCCTCCTACCACAGACACCATTTAACCCACTCTCTCCGCCACAGACACCATTTAACCCACTCCCTCCCACCACAGACACCATTTAACCCACTCTCTCCCACCACAGACACCATTTAACCCTCTCCCTCCCACCACAGACACCATTTAACCCACTCTCTCCGCCAGACACCATTTAACCCACTCCCTCCCACCACAGACACCATTTAACCCACTCCCTCCCACCACAGACACCATTTAACCCACTCCCTCCCACCACAGACACCATTTAACCCGCTCTCTCCCACCACAGACACCATTTAACCCGCTCTCTCCCACCACAGACACCATTTAACCCACTCCCTCTCCCCACAGACACCATTTAACCCACTCTCTCCCACCAGACACCATTTAACCCACTCCCTCCCACCACAGACACCATTTAACCCACTCCCTCCCACCACAGACACCATTTAACCCACTCCCTCCCACCACAGACACCATTTAACCCACTCTCTCCACCACAGACACCATTTAACCCACTCCCTCCCACCACAGACACCATTTAACCCACTCCCTCCCACCACAGACACCATTTAACCCACTCCCTCCCACCACAGACACCATTTAACCCACTCCCTCCCACCACAGACACCATTTAACCCACTCCCTCCCACCACAGACACCATTTAACCCACTCTCTCCCACCACAGACACCATTTAACCCACTCTCTCCCACCACAGACACCATTTAACCCACTCTCTCCCACCACAGACACCATTTAACCCGCTCTCTCCCACCACAGACACCATTTAACCCACTCCCTCCTACCACAGACACCATTTAACCCACTCCCTCCCACCACAGACACCATTTAACCTGCTCCCTCCCACCACAGACACCATTTAACCCACTCTCTCCCACCACAGACACCATTTAACCTGCTCCCTCCCACCACAGACACCATTTAACCCACTCTCTCCCACCACAGACACCATTTAACCCACTCCCTCCCACCACAGACACCATTTAACCCACTCCCTCCCACCACAGACACCATTTAACCCACTCTCTCCCACCACAGACACCATTTAACCTGCTCCCTCCCACCACAGACACCATTTAACCTGCTCCCTCCCACCACAGACACCATTTAACCCACTCCCTCCTACCACAGACACCATTTAACCCACTCTCTCCCCACCAGACACCATTTAACCCACTCCCTCCCACCACAGACACCATTTAACCCACTCCCTCCCACCACAGACACCATTTAACCCACTCCCTCCCACCACAGACACCATTTAACCCTCTCCCTCCCACCACAGACACCATTTAACCCTCTCCCTCCCACCACAGACACCATTTAACCCTCTCCCTCCCACCACAGACACCATTTAACCCACTCCCTCCCACCACAGACACCATTTAACCCACTCTCTCCGCCACAGACACCATTTAACCCACTCCCTCCCACCAGACACCATTTAACCCACTCCCTCCCACCACAGACACCATTTAACCCTCTCCCTCCCACCACAGACACCATTTAACCCTCTCCCTCCCACCACAGACACCATTTAACCCGCTCTCCACCACAGACACCATTTAACCCACTCTCCACCAACAGTCACCATTTAACCCACTCTCTCCCACCACAGACACCATTTAACCCACTCCCTCCCACCACAGACACCATTTAACCCACTCCCTCCCACCACAGACACCATTTAACCCGCTCCCTCCCACCACAGACACCATTTAACCCACTCTCTCCCACCACAGACACCATTTAACCCACTCCCTCCCACCACAGACACCATTTAACCCACTCTCTCCGCCACAGACACCATTTAACCCTCTCTCTCCGCCACAGACACCATTTAACCCGCTCTCCACCACAGACACCATTTAACCCACTCTCTCCCACCACAGACACCATTTAACCCGCTCCCTCCCACCACAGACACCATTTAACCCACTCCCTCCCACCACAGACACCATTTAACCCTCTCTCTCCGCCACAGACACCATTTAACCCACTCCCTCCCAACAGACACCATTTAACCCACTCCCTCCCACCACAGACACCATTTAACCCACTCCCTCCCACCACAGACACCATTTAACCCTCTCTCTCCGCCACAGACACCATTTAACCCACTCCCTCCCAACAGACACCATTTAACCCACTCCCTCCCACCAGAGACACCATTTAACCCACTCCCTCCCACCACAGACACCATTTAACCCACTCTCTCCGCCACAGACACCATTTAACCCACTCTCTCCCACCACAGACACCATTTAACCCACTCCCTCCCACCACAGACACCATTTAACCCGCTCTCTCCACCACAGACACCATTTAACCCACTCCCTCCCACCAGACACCATTTAACCCACTCCCTCCCACCACAGACACCATTTAACCCTCTCTCTCCGCCACAGACACCATTTAACCCACTCCCTCCCACCAGACACCATTTAACACGCTCCCTCCCACCACAGACACCATTTAACCCACTCCCTCCCAACAGACACCATTTAACCCACTCCCTCCCACCACAGACACCATTTAACCCACTCTCTCCGCCACAGACACCATTTAACCCACTCTCTCCCACCACAGACACCATTTAACCCTCTCTCTCCGCCACAGACACCATTTAACCCACTCCCTCCCACCACAGACACCATTTAACCCGCTCCCTCCCACCACAGACACCATTTAACCCACTCCCTCCCAACAGACACCATTTAACCCACTCCCTCCCACCACAGACACCATTTAACCCACTCTCTCCACCACAGACACCATTTAACCCACTCTCTCCCACCACAGACACCATTTAACCCACTCTCTCCCACCACAGACACCATTTAACCCGCTCCCTCCCACCACAGACACCATTTAACCCACTCCCTCCCACCACAGACACCATTTAACCCGCTCTCTCCCACCACAGACACCATTTAACCCACTCCCTCCCACCACAGACACCATTTAACCCACTCCCTCCCACCAGACACCATTTAACCCACTCCCTCCCACCACAGACACCATTTAACCCGCTCTCTCCACCACAGACACCATTTAACCCGCTCTCTCCGCCACAGACACCATTTAACCCTCTCTCTCCACCACAGACACCATTTAACCCACTCCCTCCCACCACAGACACCATTTAACCCACTCCCTCCCACCACAGACACCATTTAACCCACTCTCTCCCACCACAGACACCATTTAACCCACTCCCTCCCACCACAGACACCATTTAACCCACTCCCTCCCACCACAGACACCATTTAACCCGCTCTCTCCCACCACAGACACCATTTAACCCGCTCTCTCCACCACAGACACCATTTAACCCGCTCTCTCCGCCACAGACACCATTTAACCCACTCCCTCCCACCACAGACACCATTTAACCCACTCCCTCCCACCAGACACCATTTAACCCACTCCCTCCCACCACAGACACCATTTAACCCACTCTCTCCCACCACAGACACCATTTAACCCACTCCCTCCACCACAGACACCATTTAACCCGCTCTCTCCGCCACAGACACCATTTAACCCACTCTCTCCACCAACAGACACCATTTAACCCTCTCCCTCCCACCACAGACACCATTTAACCCACTCCCTCCCACCACAGACACCATTTAACCCACTCTCTCCGCCAGACACCATTTAACCCACTCCCTCCCACCACAGACACCATTTAACCCACTCCCTCCCACCACAGACACCATTTAACCCACTCTCTCCGCCAGACACCATTTAACCCACTCCCTCCCACCACAGACACCATTTAACCTGCTCCCTCCCACCACAGACACCATTTAACCCACTCCCTCCCACCACAGACACCATTTAACCCACTCCCTCCCACCACAGACACCATTTAACCTGCTCCCTCCCACCACAGACACCATTTAACCCACTCTCTCTCCACCACAGACACCATTTAACCTGCTCCCTCCCACCACAGACACCATTTAACCCACTCCCTCCCACCACAGACACCATTTAACCCTCTCCCTCCCACCACAGACACCATTTAACCCACTCCCTCCCACCACAGACACCATTTAACCCACTCCCTCCCACCACAGACACCATTTAACCCACTCTCTCCCACCACAGACACCATTTAACCCACTCTCTCCCACCACAGACACCATTTAACCCACTCCCTCCCACCACAGACACCATTTAACCCTCTCTCTCCACCACAGACACCATTTAACCCGCTCTCTCCGCCACAGACACCATTTAACCCACTCCTTCCCACCACAGACACCATTTAACCCACTCTCTCCGCCACAGACACCATTTAACCCGCTCTCTCCGCCACAGACACCATTTAACCCGCTCTCTCCACCAACAGACACCATTTAACCCACTCTCTCCACCACAGACACCATTTAACCCACTCCCTCCCACCACAGACACCATTTAACCCTCTCTCTCCGCCACAGACACCATTTAACCCACTCTCTCCACCAACAGACACCATTTAACCCACTCCCTCCCACCACAGACACCATTTAACCCGCTCTCCACCACAGACACCATTTAACCCGCTCTCTCCACCAACAGACACCATTTAACCCACTCTCTCCACCACAGACACCATTTAACCCACTCCCTCCCACCGCAGACACCATTTAACCCACTCCCTGCTACCACAGACACCATTTAACCCGCTCTCTCCCACCACAGACACCATTTAACCCACTCTCTCCACCAACAGACACCATTTAACCCACTCTCTCCCACCACAGACACCATTTAACCCTCTCTCTCCGCCACAGACACCATTTAACCCTCTCCCTCCCACCACAGACACCATTTAACCCGCTCTCTCCGCCACAGACACCATTTAACACTCTCTCTCCGCCACAGACACCATTTAACCCTCTCCCTCCCACCACAGACACCATTTAACCCACTCTCTCCACCACAGACACCATTTAACCCACTCCCTCCCACCACAGACACCATTTAACCCACTCCCTCCCACCACAGACACCATTTAACCCACTCCCTCCCACCACAGACACCATTTAACCCACTCCCTCCCACCACAGACACCATTTAACCCGCTCTCTCCCACCACAGACACCATTTAACCCGCTCTCTCCACCACAGACACCATTTAACCCTCTCCCTCCCACCACAGACACCATTTAACCCACTCCCTCCCACCACAGACACCATTTAACCCACTCCCTCCCACCACAGACACCATTTAACCCACTCCCTCCCACCACAGACACCATTTAACCTGCTCCCTCCCACCACAGACACCATTTAACCCACTCCCTCCCACCACAGACACCATTTAACCCACTCCCTCCCACCACAGACACCATTTAACCTGCTCCCTCCCACCACAGACACCATTTAACCCACTCCCTCCCACCACAGACACCATTTAACCTGCTCCCTCCCACCACAGACACCATTTAACCCACTCCCTCCCACCACAGACACCATTTAACCCACTCTCTCCCACCACAGACACCATTTAACCCACTCTCTCCCACCACAGACACCATTTAACCCGCTCTCTCCACCACAGACACCATTTAACCCTCTCCCTCCCACCACAGACACCATTTAACCTGCTCCCTCCCACCAACAGACACCATTTAACCCACTCCCTCCCACCACAGACACCATTTAACCCACTCTCTCCGCCAGACACACCATTTAACCCACTCCCTCCCACCACAGACACCATTTAACCCGCTCTCTCCACCACAGACACCATTTAACCCACTCCCTCCCACCACAGACACCATTTAACCCACTCCCTCCCACCACAGACACCATTTAACCCACTCTCTCCACCACAGACACCATTTAACCCACTCTCTCCACCACAGACACCATTTAACCCGCTCCCTCCCACCACAGACACCATTTAACCCGCTCTCTCCCACCACAGACACCATTTAACCTGCTCCCTCCCACCACAGACACCATTTAACCCACTCCCTCCCACCACAGACACCATTTAACCCGCTCCCTCCCACCACAGACACCATTTAACCCACTCTCTCCCACCACAGACACCATTTAACCCACTCCCTCCCACCACAGACACCATTTAACCCGCTCTCCACCACAGACACCATTTAACCCGCTCCCTCCCACCACAGACACCATTTAACCCACTCCCTCCCACCACAGACACCATTTAACCCACTCTCTCCGCCACAGACACCATTTAACCTGCTCGCTCCCACCACAGACACCATTTAACCCACTCCCTCCCACCACAGACACCATTTAACCCGCTCCCTCCCACCACAGACACCATTTAACCCACTCCCTCCCACCACAGACACCATTTAACCCGCTCTCTCCCACCACAGACACCATTTAACCCACTCCCTCCCACCACAGACACCATTTAACCCTCTCCCTCCCACCACAGACACCATTTAACCCACTCCCTCCCACCACAGACACCATTTAACCCACTCTCTCCGCCACAGACACCATTTAACCCACTCCCTCCCACCAGACACCATTTAACCCACTCCCTCCCACCACAGACACCATTTAACCCTCTCCCTCCCACCACAGACACCATTTAACCCTCTCCCTCCCACCACAGACACCATTTAACCCGCTCTCCACCACAGACACCATTTAACCCACTCTCCACCAACAGTCACCATTTAACCCACTCTCTCCCACCACAGACACCATTTAACCCACTCCCTCCCACCACAGACACCATTTAACCCACTCTCTCCCACCACAGACACCATTTAACCCGCTCCCTCCCACCACAGACACCATTTAACCCACTCTCTCCCACCACAGACACCATTTAACCCACTCCCTCCCACCACAGACACCATTTAACCCACTCTCTCCGCCACAGACACCATTTAACCCTCTCTCTCCGCCACAGACACCATTTAACCCGCTCTCCACCACAGACACCATTTAACCCACTCTCTCCCACCACAGACACCATTTAACCCGCTCCCTCCCACCACAGACACCATTTAACCCACTCCCTCCCACCACAGACACCATTTAACCCTCTCTCTCCGCCACAGACACCATTTAACCCACTCCCTCCCAACAGACACCATTTAACCCACTCCCTCCCACCACAGACACCATTTAACCCACTCCCTCCCACCACAGACACCATTTAACCCTCTCTCTCCGCCACAGACACCATTTAACCCTCTCTCTCCGCCACAGACACCATTTAACCCACTCCCTCCCAACAGACACCATTTAACCCACTCCCTCCCACCACAGACACCATTTAACCCACTCCCTCCCACCACAGACACCATTTAACCCACTCCCTCCCAACAGACACCATTTAACCCACTCCCTCCCACCAGAGACACCATTTAACCCACTCCCTCCCACCACAGACACCATTTAACCCACTCTCTCCGCCACAGACACCATTTAACCCACTCTCTCCCACCACAGACACCATTTAACCCACTCCCTCCCACCACAGACACCATTTAACCCACTCTCTCCCACCACAGACACCATTTAACCCACTCCCTCCCACCACAGACACCATTTAACCCACTCTCTCCACCACAGACACCATTTAACCCACTCCCTCCCACCAGACACCATTTAACCCACTCCCTCCCACCACAGACACCATTTAACCCTCTCTCTCCGCCACAGACACCATTTAACCCACTCCCTCCCACCAGACACCATTTAACCCGCTCCCTCCCACCACAGACACCATTTAACCCACTCCCTCCCAACAGACACCATTTAACCCACTCCCTCCCACCACAGACACCATTTAACCCACTCTCTCCGCCACAGACACCATTTAACCCACTCTCTCCCACCACAGACACCATTTAACCCTCTCTCTCCGCCACAGACACCATTTAACCCACTCCCTCCCACCACAGACACCATTTAACCCGCTCCCTCCCACCACAGACACCATTTAACCCACTCCCTCCCACCACAGACACCATTTAACCCACTCCCTCCCACCACAGACACCATTTAACCCACTCTCTCCCTCCCAACAGACACCATTTAACCCACTCCCTCCCACCACAGACACCATTTAACCCACTCTCTCCCACCACAGACACCATTTAACCCGCTCCCTCCCACCACAGACACCATTTAACCCACTCTCTCCCACCACAGACACCATTTAACCCTCTCTCTCCACCACAGACACCATTTAACCCACTCCCTCCCACCACAGACACCATTTAACCCACTCCCTCCCACCACAGACACCATTTAACCCACTCCCTCCCACCACAGACACCATTTAACCCACTCTCTCCCACCACAGACACCATTTAACCCACTCCCTCCCACCACAGACACCATTTAACCCGCTCTCTCCCACCACAGACACCATTTAACCCACTCCCTCCCACCACAGACACCATTTAACCCACTCCCTCCCACCAGACACCATTTAACCCACTCCCTCCCACCACAGACACCATTTAACCCGCTCTCTCCACCACAGACACCATTTAACCCGCTCTCTCCGCCACAGACACCATTTAACCCTCTCTCTCCACCACAGACACCATTTAACCCACTCCCTCCCACCACAGACACCATTTAACCCACTCCCTCCCACCACAGACACCATTTAACCCACTCTCTCCCACCACAGACACCATTTAACCCACTCCCTCCCACCACAGACACCATTTAACCCACTCCCTCCCACCACAGACACCATTTAACCCGCTCTCTCCCACCACAGACACCATTTAACCCGCTCTCTCCACCACAGACACCATTTAACCCACTCTCTCCACCAACAGACACCATTTAACCCTCTCCCTCCCACCACAGACACCATTTAACCCACTCCCTCCCACCACAGACACCATTTAACCCACTCTCTCCGCCAGACACCATTTAACCCACTCCCTCCCACCACAGACACCATTTAACCTGCCCCCTCCCACCACAGACACCATTTAACCTGCTCCCTCCCACCACAGACACCATTTAACCAACTCTCTCTCCACCACAGACACCATTTAACCTGCTCCCTCCCACCACAGACACCATTTAACCCACTCCCTCCCACCACAGACACCATTTAACCCTCTCCCTCCCACCACAGACACCATTTAACCCACTCCCTCCCACCACAGACACCATTTAACCCACTCCCTCCCACCACAGACACCATTTAACCCACTCTCTCCCACCACAGACACCATTTAACCCACTCCCTCCCACCAGACACCATTTAACCCACTCTCTCCCACCACAGACACCATTTAACCCACTCCCTCCCACCACAGACACCATTTAACCCTCTCTCTCCACCACAGACACCATTTAACCCGCTCTCTCCGCCACAGACACCATTTAACCCACTCCTTCCCACCACAGACACCATTTAACCCACTCTCTCCGCCACAGACACCATTTAACCCGCTCTCTCCGCCACAGACACCATTTAACCCGCTCTCTCCACCAACAGACACCATTTAACCCACTCTCTCCACCACAGACACCATTTAACCCACTCCCTCCCACCACAGACACCATTTAACCCACTCTCTCCGCCACAGACACCATTTAACCCACTCTCTCCACCAACAGACACCATTTAACCCACTCCCTCCCACCACAGACACCATTTAACCCGCTCTCCACCACAGACACCATTTAACCCACTCTCTCCCACCGCAGACACCATTTAACCCGCTCTCTCCACCAACAGACACCATTTAACCCACTCTCTCCACCACAGACACCATTTAACCCACTCCCTCCCACCGCAGACACCATTTAACCCACTCCCTGCTACCACAGACACCATTTAACCCGCTCTCTCCCACCACAGACACCATTTAACCCACTCTCTCCACCAACAGACACCATTTAACCCACTCTCTCCCACCACAGACACCATTTAACCCTCTCTCTCCGCCACAGACACCATTTAACCCTCTCCCTCCCACCACAGACACCATTTAACCCGCTTTCTCCGCCACAGACACCATTTAACACTCTCTCTCCGCCACAGACACCATTTAACCCTCTCCCTCCCACCACAGACACCATTTAACCCACTCTCTCCACCACAGACACCATTTAACCCACTCCCTCCCACCACAGACACCATTTAACCCACTCCCTCCCACCACAGACACCATTTAACCCACTCCCTCCCACCACAGACACCATTTAACCCACTCCCTCCCACCACAGACACCATTTAACCCGCTCTCTCCCACCACAGACACCATTTAACCCGCTCTCTCCACCACAGACACCATTTAACCCACTCTCCACCACAGACACCATTTAACCCACTCCCTCCCACCACAGACACCATTTAACCCACTCCCTCCCACCACAGACACCATTTAACCTGCTCCCTCCCACCACAGACACCATTTAACCCACTCTCTCCCACCACAGACACCATTTAACCCACTCTCTCCCACCACAGACACCATTTAACCCGCTCCCTCCCACCACAGACACCATTTAACCTGCTCCCTCCCACCACAGACACCATTTAACCCACTCTCTCCCACCACAGACACCATTTAACCCACTCTCTCCCACCACAGACACCATTTAACCCGCTCTCTCCACCACAGACACCATTTAACCCTCTCCCTCCCACCACAGACACCATTTAACCTGCTCCCTCCCACCAACAGACACCATTTAACCCACTCTCTCCCACCACAGACACCATTTAACCCACTCTCTCCGCCAGACACACCATTTAACCCACTCCCTCCCACCACAGACACCATTTAACCCGCTCTCTCCACCACAGACACCATTTAACCCTCTCCCTCCCACCACAGACACCATTTAACCCACTCCCTCCCACCACAGACACCATTTAACCCACTCTCTCCGCCACAGACACCATTTAACCCACTCTCTCCCAACAGACACCATTTAACCCACTCCCTCCCACCACAGACACCATTTAACCCGCTCTCTCCCACCACAGACACCATTTAACCCACTCCCTCCCACCACAGACACCATTTAACCCGCTCTCTCCACCACAGACACCATTTAACCCACTCTCTCCGCCAGACACCATTTAACCCACTCCCTCCCACCACAGACACCATTTAACCCACTCTCTCCGCCACAGACACCATTTAACCCTCTCCCTCCCACCACAGACACCATTTAACCCTCTCCCTCCCACCACAGACACCATTTAACCCACTCCCTCCCACCACAGACACCATTTAACCCACTCTCTCCCACCACAGACACCATTTAACCCACTCCCTCCCACCACAGACACCATTTAACCCACTCTCTCCGCCACAGACACCATTTAACCCTCTCCCTCCCACCACAGACACCATTTAACCCTCTCCCTCCCACCACAGACACCATTTAACCCACTCCCTCCCACCACAGACACCATTTAACCCACTCTCTCCCACCACAGACACCATTTAACCCGCTCTCTCCACCACAGACACCATTTAACCCTCTCCCTCCCACCACAGACACCATTTAACCTGCTCCCTCCCACCAACAGACACCATTTAACCCACTCTCTCCCACCACAGACACCATTTAACCCACTCTCTCCGCCAGACACACCATTTAACCCACTCCCTCCCACCACAGACACCATTTAACCCGCTCTCTCCACCACAGACACCATTTAACCCTCTCCCTCCCACCACAGACACCATTTAACCCACTCCCTCCCACCACAGACACCATTTAACCCACTCTCTCCGCCACAGACACCATTTAACCCACTCTCTCCCAACAGACACCATTTAACCCACTCCCTCCCACCACAGACACCATTTAACCCGCTCTCTCCCACCACAGACACCATTTAACCCACTCCCTCCCACCACAGACACCATTTAACCCGCTCTCTCCACCACAGACACCATTTAACCCACTCTCTCCGCCAGACACCATTTAACCCACTCCCTCCCACCACAGACACCATTTAACCCACTCTCTCCGCCACAGACACCATTTAACCCTCTCCCTCCCACCACAGACACCATTTAACCCTCTCCCTCCCACCACAGACACCATTTAACCCACTCCCTCCCACCACAGACACCATTTAACCCACTCTCTCCGCCACAGACACCATTTAACCCACTCCCTCCCACCAGACACCATTTAACCCACTCCCTCCCACCACAGACACCATTTAACCCTCTCCCTCCCACCACAGACACCATTTAACCCTCTCCCTCCCACCACAGACACCATTTAACCCGCTCTCCACCACAGACACCATTTAACCCGCTCCCTCCCACCACAGACACCATTTAACCCACTCTCTCCGCCACAGACACCATTTAACCCTCTCTCTCCGCCACAGACACCATTTAACCCGCTCTCCACCACAGACACCATTTAACCCACTCTCTCCACCACAGACACCATTTAACCCACTCTTTCCCACCAGAGACACCATTTAACCCGCTCTCTCCGCCACAGACACCATTTAACCCTCTCCCTCCCACCACAGACACCATTTAACCCGCTCTCTCCACCACAGACACCATTTAACCCACTCCTTCCACCAACAGAGAAAGGGTAGCGACAAGGCAAGAGATAAGGGCATCAATGTGGGAAATGATTTTCTCATTAATAACAAGCTAGTTAGCTAGAGTATAAATCCAAAGAGGAAATCAGCAGATAAAGCTAGAGATTACAAAAATAATAAAATGACAAAATTCAAGGCTCTTTATTTGAATGCATGTGGCATTCGAAATAAAAGATATGAATGGATATTTAAGTATGATCTGATGGCCATTACAGAGACATAGCTGCAGGATAACATAGATTGGGACTTGATTATTGAAGGGTACGTGACGTTTTAGAAGGACAGGAAGTTAGGATAAGGTGGAGGGGTGGCGCTGTTAATTAATGATGGTACTAGCACATTAGAGAGGGATGACTTAAGTTCAGGAAACCAGGATGTAGAAGTGGTTTGGGTTGAGATGAGGACTGATAAAGACAAGAAGTCACTTGTGGGAGTGATGTACAGGCCCCGTAACAGTAACCACACAGCAGGAGGAGGTATCAAAGGAGAAATAATGGAAGCTTCTCAGAAAGCTACAGCAATAATCATGGGGGATTTTAATCTACATATAGACTAGAAAATCATATGGGCAAAGGAAGTCTAGAAGAGGAATTCATAGAATGTTTTCAGCTTAGTTTCTTACAACAGCACGTTCTGGAGCCAACCAGAGAGCAGGCTATACTAGATCTGGTATTGAGCAACGAGATAGGATTAATTAATGACCTCATGGTGAAGGCAGCCCCAAGTAGCAGTGATCATAATATGATTGAATTTTACATTCAGTTTGAGGGAGAGAAGAGTGGGTCCAAGACTAGTATTTAAAACTTAAATAAGGGCAATTGGGAGGCAATGAAAGCAGGGCTGTCTAAAGTGAAGTGGCAAATGAGGTTAAGGGTAAGGTCAATAGAAATGCAGTGGCTAATATTTAAGGGAATTTTTCAGAATGCACAGAATATATACATTCCAACAAGCAAAGAAAAATTCCAAGGGGAGGACTCACCATCCATTAACTAAAAAAGTTAAAGATAGTTTCAAACTTAAAGAGAAAACATATAATTACGCAAAAACGGGTGACAGGTCAGGAAACTGGACAGAACATAAAAAACAGCAAAGAATGACAAAAAAAAATGAGAGAAAAATTAGAGTACACGAGACAATTAGCGAGTAATATAAAGTCAAATAGTAAGAGTTTCTATTTAAAAAAGTAAAGACTTAACAAAGTGAACGTTGTGAATCTGGGGAAAGTGGATCTGGCGAATTGATAATGGAAAACAAGGAGATGGCAGGTGAATTGAACAGGTATTTTGCATCTGCCTTCACTATAGAGGAGACAAGTAACATCCCAAAAGCAGCTATAAACCAGGAAATGGAAGGGAGGGAGGAACTCGGGAAAATTACAATCATCAAGCAAGTGGTTCTGAGCAAATTGTTAGGGCTGCGGACTGACAAATCCCCAGGTCCGGATGGACTTAGGACCATAAGACACAGGAGCAGAAATTAGGCCATTCAGCCCATCGACTTCATCCTAGGGTCTTAAAAGTAACTAGTGAACTAGTTGATGAGCTGGTTTTAATTTTCCGAAATTCCCTAGATTCAGGGAAGGTTCCATTAGATTGGAAAATAGCAAATATAATTCCTTTATTCAAAAAGGGAGGGAGACAGAAAACAGGAAACTACAGGCCAGTTAGCCTGACATCTGTCATAGGGAAAATGTTGAAGCTATGATTAAAGATGTTATAACAGGCACTTAGAAAAATTCAAGGCAATCAGGCAGAGTCAACATGGTTCTGTGAAAGGGAAATCATGCGTAACCAATTTATTGGGGTTCTTTGAAGGAGTCACATGTGTTGCGGATAAAGGGGAACCGGTGGATGTACTGTACTTAGATTTCCAGAAGGCATTTGATAAAGTGTCACATCAAAGGTTATTGCAGAAAATAAAAGTTCATGGTGTAGGGGGTAACATATTGGCATGGATAGAAGATTGGTTAGCTAACAGGAAGCAGAGAGTTGGCATAAATGGGTCTTTTTCTGATTGGCAGGATGTGGCGAGTGATGAGCCACAGGGATCAGTGCTGGGGCATCAGCCTTTTACAGTTTATATAACTGACTTGGATGAAGGGACCGAAGGAATGGTGGCTAAATTTGCTGATGACACAAAGATAGGTAGGAAAGTAAATTGTGGAGAGGACATTAGGAGGATACAAAGTGACATCGATAGGTTAAGTGAGTGGGCAAAGGTCGGGCAAATGGAGTGTAATGTGGGCAAATGTGAAATTGTCTATTTCAGCAGGAAGAATAAAAAAGCTTGTTATCTAAATGGTGAGAGATTGCAGAGCTCTGAGACTCAGAGGGATCTGGGTGTCCTAGTGCATGAATCACAAAAGGTTAGTTTGCAGGTACAGCAAATAATTCGGAAAGACAATAGAATGTTATTTAATGTGAGGGGAATTGATGACAAAAGTAGGGAGGTTATGCTTCAGTTACACAGGGCATTGGTGAGACCACATCTGGAGTACTGTGTACAGCACTGGTCTCCTTATTTAAGGAAAGATGTAAATGCATTAGAAGCAGTTCAGAGAAGGTTTACCAGACTAATACCTGGAATGGGTGGGTTGTTTTATGAGGATAGGCTGGACAGGTTAGGCTTGTATCCACTGGAGTTTAGAAGAGTAAGAGGTGACTTAGCTGAAACCTTTAAGATCCTGAGGGGTCTTGACAGGGTGGATGTGGATAGGACGTTTCCTCTTGCGGGAGAATCTAGAACTAGGGGGTCACTGTTTAAAAATAACCGGGTCGCCCATTTAAGACAGAGATGAGGAGAAATGTTTTCTCTCAGAGGGTTGTGAGTGTTTGGAACTCTCTTCCTCAAAGGGAGGTGGGAGCAGAGTCTGAATATTTTTAAGGCAGAGCTGGACGGATTCTTGATTAAGAAGGGGGTGAAAGGTTATCGGGGCTAGGCAGGAATGTGGGGTTAAGGTTACATTCAGATCAGCCATGATCTTATTGAATGGCAGAGCAGGCTCGAGGGGCCGAGTGGCCTCCTCCTGCTCCTAATTCTATGTTCGTGCACCATTCCCCAAGCAGGCGCTGACCCCTCTCCCCCCGGCAGGCGCCGACCCCTCTCCCCCGGCAGGCGCCGACCCCTCTCCCCCGGCAGGCGCCGACCCCTCTCCCCCGGCAGGCGCCGACCCCTCTCCCCCGGCAGGCGCCGACCCCTCTCCCCCGGCAGGCGCCGACCCCTCTCCCCCGGCAGGCGCCGACCCCTCTCCCCCGGCAGGCGCCGACCCCTCTCCCCCGGCAGGCGCCGACCCCTCTCCCCCGGCAGGCGCTGACCCCTCTCCCCCGGCAGGCACTGACCCCTCTCCCCCGGCTGGCTGTTAGTGTGGGGTTTCCTGTGCTGTTTCTTACCTTCTCGCACATTCTCTTCACTCTGTCCAACATACATGTTGATGAGCTCAGGGCCTTTAACACTGTGGGGGGAGAGAGAGAGAGAGACACACAAAGTGGGTGGGGAGAGGGAAGTGGGGAAGGAATGGGGTGGGAGGGAGTGTGAGGCAGAGAGGGAGGGAGGGGGGGAGGGGGTGGGAGGGAGGGAGGGAGGGGAAGGAAAGGGGGTTGGAGGGTGGGAGGGAGAAATGAGAGAGATTCCCAAAGGAATGAGAGAGGGTGGGAAGGGAGAGAGAGGTTATGAGACAGAGAGAGAGAGAGAGAATGAAATGAATTTATATTCTTGTTTACACTCCCTCAGTACTGACCCTCTGACAGTGCAGCACTCCCTCAGTACTGATCCTCTGACAGTGCAGCACTCCCTCAGTACTGACACTCTGACAGTGCAGCACTCCCTCTGTACTGACCCTCTGACAGTGCAGCACTCCCTCTGTACTGACCCTCTGACAGTGCGGCACTCCCTCACTACTGACCCTCTGACAATGCGGCAATCCCTCAGGACTGATCCTCTGACAGTGCAGCTCTCCCTCCGTACTGACCCTTCGACAGTGCAGCACTCCCTCAGTACTGACCCTCTGACAGTGCAGCACTCCCTCAGTACTCAATCGCTGACAGTGCGGCGCTCCCTCAGTACTGACCCTTCAACAGTGCAGCACTCCCTCAGTACTGATCCTCTGACAGTGCAGCACTCCCTCAGTACTGACTCTTCGACAGTGCAGCACTCCCTCAGTACTGACCCTCTGACAGTGCAGCACTCCCTCAGTACTGACCCTCTGACAGTGCAGCACTCCCTCACTACTGACCCTCTGACAGTGCAGCACTCCCTCACTACTGACCCTCTGACAGTGCAGCACTCCCTCACTACTGACCCTCTGACAGTGCAGCACTCCCTCACTACTGACCCTCTGACAGTGCAGCACTCCCTCACTACTGACCCTCTGACAGTGCAGCACTCCCTCAGTACTCACTCGCTGACAGTGCGGCGCTCCCTCAGTACTGACCCTCTGACAGTGCGGCACTCCCTCAGTACTGACCCTGTGACAGTGCGGCACTCCCTCAGTACTGACCCTGTGACAGTGTGGCACTCCCTCAGTACTGACCCTATGACAGTGCAGTGCTCCCTCAGTACTGACCCTCTGACAGTGCAGCACTCCCTCAGTACTGACCCTCCAACAGTGCAGCACTCCCTCAGTACTGACCCTCTGACAGTGCAGCACTCCCTCAGTATTGACCCTCTGACAGTGCAGCACTCCCTCAGTACTGACCCTCTGACAGTGCAGCACTCCCTCAGTACTCACTCGCTGACAGTGCAGCGCTCCCTCAGTACTGATCCTCTGACAGTGCGGCACTCCCTCAGTACTGACCCTGTGACAGTGCGGCACTCCCTCAGTACTGACCCTCTGAGAGTGCAGCACTCTCTCAGTACTGACCCTCTGACAGTGCAGCACTCCCTCAGTACTGACCCTCTGACAGTGAAGCACTCCCTCAGTACTGACCCTCTGACAGTGCAGCAGTCCCTCAGTACTGACCCTCCAACAGTGCAGCACTCCCTCAGTACTGACCCTCTGACAGTGCAGCACTCCCTCAGTACTGACCCTCTGACAGTGCAGCACTCCCTCACTACTGACCCACTGACAGTGCAGCACTCCCTCACTACTGACCCTCTGACAGTGCAGCACTCCCTCAGTACTCACTCGCTGACAGTGCGGCACTCCCTCAGTACTGACCGTCTGACAGTGCGGCACTCCCTCAGTACTGACCCTGTGACAGTGCGGCACTCCCTCAGTACTGACCCTCTGACAGTGCAGCACTCCCTCAGTACTGACCCTCTGACAGTGCAGCACTCCCTCAGTACTGACCCTCTGACAGTGCAGCACTCCCTCAGTACTGACCCTCTGACAGTGCAGCACTCCCTCAGTACTGACCCTCTGACAGTGCAGCACTCCCTCAGTACTGACCCTCTGACAGTGCAGCACTCCCTCAGTACTGACCCTCTGACAGTGCAGCACTCCCTCAGTACTGACCCTCCAACAGTGCAACACTCCCTCAGTACTGACCCTCTGACAGTGCGGCACTCCCTCAGTACTGACCCTCTGACAGTGCAGCATTCCCTCAGTACTGACCCTCTGACAGTGCAGCATTCCCTCAGTACTGACCCTCTGACAGTGCGGCACTCCCTCACTACTGACTCTCTGACAATGCGGCACTCCCTCACTACTGACCCTCTGACAGTGCGGCACTCCCTCAGGACTGACCCTCTGACAGTGCAGCTCTCCCTCCGTACTGACCCTTCGACAGTGCAGCACTCCCTCAGTACTGACCCTCTGACAGTGCAGCACTCCCTCACTACTGACCCTTCGACAGTGCAGCACTCCCTCAGTACTGACCCTCTGACAGTGCAGCACTCCCTCACTACTGACGCTTCGACAGTGCAGCACTCCCTCAGTACTGACCCTCTGAGAGTGCAGCACTCCCTCAGTACTCACTCGCTGACAGTGCGGCAGTCCCTCAGTACTGACCCGGTGACAGTGCAGCACTCCCTCAGTACTGACCCTCTGACAGTGCAGCACACCCTCAGTACTGACCCTCTGACAGTGCAGCACTCCCTCAGTACTGACCCTCTGACAGTGCAGCACTCCCTCAGTACTGACCGTGACAATGTAGCTCTCCCTCAATACTGACCCTCTGACAGTGCAGCGCTCCCTCAGTACTGACCCTCCAACAGTGCTGCACTCCCTCACTACTGACCCTCTGACAATGCGGCACTCCCTCACTACTGACCCTCTGACAATGCGGCACTCCCTCAGGACTGACCCTCTGACAGTGCAGCAATCCCTCAGTACTGACCCTCTGAGAGTGCAGCACTCCCTCAGTACTCACTCGCTGACAGTGCGGCGCTCCCTCAGTACTGACCCTCTGACAGTGCAGCACTCCCTCAGTACTGACCCTCTGACAGTGCAGCACTCCCTCAGTACTCACTCGCTGGCAGTGCAGCGCTCCCTCAGTTCTGACCCTCTGACAGTGCGGCACTCCCTCAGTACTGACCCTGTGACAGTGCGGCACTCCCTCAGTACTGACCCTCTGAGAGTGCGGCACTCCCTCAGTACTGACCCTCTGACAGTGCAGCACTCCCTCAGTACTGACCCTCTGACAGTGCAGCGCTCCCTCAGTACTGACCCTCTGACAGTGCAGCAGTCCCTCAGTACTGACCCTCCAACAGTGCAGCACTCCCTCAGTACTGACCCTCTGACAGTGCAGCACTCCCTCACTACTGACCCTCTGACAGTGCAGCACTCCCTCACTACTGACCCACTGACAGTGCAGCACTCCCTCACTACTGACCCTCTGACAGTGCAGCACTCCCTCAGTACTCACTCGCTGACAGTGCGGCACTGACTCAGTACTGACCGTCTGACAGTGCGGCACTCCCTCAGTACTGACCCTGTGACAGTGCGGCACTCCCTCAGTACTGACCCTCTGACAGTGCAGCACTCCCTCAGTATTGACCCTCTGACAGTGCAGCACTCCCTCGGTACTGACCCTCTGACAGTGCAGCACTCCCTCAGTACTCACTCGCTGACAGTGCAGCGCTCCCTCAGTACTGATCCTCTGACAGTGCGGCACTCCCTCAGTACTGACCCTGTGACAGTGCGGCACTCCCTCAGTACTGACCCCCTGACAGTGCAGCACTCCCTCAGTACTGACCCTCTGACAGTGCAGCACTCCCTCAGTACTGACCCTCTGACAGTGCAGCACTCCCTCAGTACTGACCCTCTGACAGTGCAGCACTCCCTCAGTACTGACCCTCCGACAGTGCAGCGCTCCCTCAGTACTGACCCTCTGACAGTGCAGCGCTCCCTCAGTACTGACCCTCCAACAGTGCAGCACTCCCTCACTACTGACCCTCTGACAATGCGGCACTCCCTCACTACTGACCCTCTGACAATGCGGCACTCCCTCAGGACTGACCCTCTGACAGTGCAGCAATCCCTCAGTACTGACCCTCTGAGAGTGCAGCACTCCCTCAGTACTCACTCGCTGACAGTGCGGCGCTCCCTCAGTACTGACCCTCTGACAGTGCAGCACTCCCTCAGTACTGACCCTCTGACAGTGCAGCACTCCCTCAGTACTCACTCGCTGGCAGTGCAGCGCTCCCTCAGTTCTGACCCTCTGACAGTGCGGCACTCCCTCAGTACTGACCCTGTGACAGTGCGGCACTCCCTCAGTACTGACCCTCTGAGAGTGCAGCACTCTCTCAGTACTGACCCTCTGACAGTGCAGCACTCCCTCAGTACTGACCCTCTGACAGTGCAGCGCTCCCTCAGTACTGACCCTCTGACAGTGCAGCAGTCCCTCAGTACTGACCCTCCAACAGTGCAGCACTCCCTCAGTACTGACCCTCTGACAGTGCAGCACTCCCTCACTACTGACCCTCTGACAGTGCAGCACTCCCTCACTACTGACCCACTGACAGTGCAGCACTCCCTCACTACTGACCCTCTGACAGTGCAGCACTCCCTCAGTACTCACTCGCTGACAGTGCGGCACTCCCTCAGTACTGACCGTCTGACAGTGCGGCACTCCCTCAGTACTGACCCTGTGACAGTGCGGCACTCCCTCAGTACTGACCCTCTGACAGTGCAGCACTCCCTCAGTACTGACCCTCTGACAGTGCAGCACTCCCTCAGTACTGACCCTCTGACAGTGCAGCACTCCCTCAGTACTGACCGTCTGACAGTGCAGCACTCCCTCAGTACTGACCCTCTGACAGTGCAGCACTCCCTCAGTACTGACCCTCTGACAGTGCAGCACTCCCTCAGTACTGACCCTCTGACAGTGCAGCACTCCCTCAGTACTGACCCTCTGACAGTGCAGCACTCCCTCAGTACTGACCCTCCAACAGTGCAGCACTCCCTCAGTACTGACCCTCTGACAGTGCGGCACTCCCTCAGTACTGACCCTCTGACAGTGCAGCATTCCCTCAGTACTGACCCTCTGACAGTGCAGCATTCCCTCAGTACTGACCCTCTGACAGTGCGGCACTCCCTCACTACTGACTCTCTGACAATGCGGCACTCCCTCACTACTGACCCTCTGACAATGCGGCACTCCCTCAGGACTGACCCTCTGACAGTGCAGCTCTCCCTCCGTACTGACCCTTCGACAGTGCAGCACTCCCTCAGTACTGACCCTCTGACAGTGCAGCACTCCCTCACTACTGACCCTTCGACAGTGCAGCACTCCCTCAGTACTGACCCTCTGACAGTGCAGCACTCCCTCACTACTGACGCTTCGACAGTGCAGCACTCCCTCAGTACTGACCCTCTGAGAGTGCAGCACTCCCTCAGTACTCACTCGCTGACAGTGCGGCAGTCCCTCAGTACTGACCCGGTGACAGTGCAGCACTCCCTCAGTACTGACCCTCTGACAGTGCAGCACACCCTCAGTACTGACCCTCTGACAGTGCAGCACTCCCTCAGTACTGACCCTCTGACAGTGCAGCACTCCCTCAGTACTGACCGTGACAATGTAGCTCTCCCTCAATACTGACGCTCTGACAGTGCAGCACTCCCTCAGTACTGACCCTCTGACAGTACAGCACTCCCTCAGTACTGACCCTCCAACAGTGCAGCACTCCCTCAGTACTGACCCTCTGACAGTGCAGCACTCCCTCAGTACTGACCCTCTGACAGTGCAGCATTCCCTCAGTACTGACCCTCTGACAGTGCAGCGCTCCCTCAGTACTGACCCTCTGACAGTGCGGCACTCCCTCAGTACTGACCCTGTGACAGTGCGGCACTCCCTCAGTACTGACCCTCTGAGAGTGCAGCACTCCCTCAGTACTGACCCTCTGACAGTGCAGCACTCCCTCAGTACTGACCCTCTGACAGTGCAGCGCTCCCTCAGTACTGACCCTCTGACAGTGCAGCGCTCCCTCAGTACTGACCCTCTGACAGTGCAGCACTCCCTCACTACTGACCCTCTGACAGTGCAGCACTCCCTCACTACTGACCCACTGACAGTGCAGCACTCCCTCACTACTGACCCTCTGACAGTGCAGCACTCCCTCAGTACTCACTCGCTGACAGTGCGGCACTCCCTCAGTACTGACCCTCTGACAGTGCGGCACTCCCTCAGTACTGACCCTGTGACAGCGCAGCACTCCCTCAGTACTGACCCTCTGACAGTGCAGCACTCCCTCACTACTGACCATCTGACAGTGCAGCACTCCCTCACTACTGACCCACTGACAGTGCAGCACTCCCTCACTACTGACCCTCTGACAGTGCAGCACTCCCTCAGTACTCACTCGCTGACAGTGCGGCACTCCCTCAGTACTGACCCTCTGACAGTGCAGCACTCCCTCAGTAATGACCCTGTGACAGCGCGGCACTCCCTCAGTACTGACCCTCTGACAGTGCAGCATTCCCTCAGTACTGACCCTCTGACAGTGCGGCACTCCCTCACTACTGACCCTCTGACAGTGCAGCACTCCCTCAGTACTGACCCTCTGACAGTGCAGCACTCCCTCAGTACTGACCCTCTGACAGTGCGGCACTCCCTCAGTACTGACCCTCTGACAATGCGGCACTCCCTCAGTACTGACCCTCTGACAATGCGGCACTCCCTCAGGACTGACCCTCTGACAATGCGGCACTCCCTCAGGACTGACCCTCTGACAGTGCAGCTCTCCCTCCGTACAGACCCTTCGACAGTGCAGCACTCCCTCAGTACTGACCCTCTGACAGTGCAGCACTCCCTCAGTACTCACTCGCTGACAGTGCGGCACTCCCTTAGTACTGACCCTCTGACAGTACGGCACTCCCTCAGTACTGACCCTCTGACAGTGCAGCACTCCCTCAGTACTGACCCTCCAACAGTGCAGCACTCCCTCAGTACTGACCCTCTGACAGTGCAGCACTCCCTCAGTACTGACCCTCTGACAGTGCAGCACTCCCTCAGTACTGACCCTTCGACAGTGCAGCACTCCCTCAGTACTGACCCTCTGATAGTGCAGCACTCCCTCAGTACTCACTCGCTGACAGTGCGGCGCTCCCTCAGTACTCACCCTCTGACAGTGCGGCGCTCCCTCAGTACTGACCCTCTGACAGTGCGGCACTCCGTCAGTACTGACCCTGTGACAGTGCAGCACTCCCTCAGTACTGACCCTCTGACAGTGCAGCACTCCCTCAGTACTCACTCGCTGACAGTGCGGCACTCCCTTAGTACTGACCCTGTGACAGTACGGCACTCCCTCAGTACTGACCCTCTGACAGTGCAGCACACCCTCAGTACTGACCCTCTGACAGTGCAGCACTCCCTCAGGACTGACCCTCCGACATTGCGGCACTCACTCAGTATTGACCCTCTGACAGTGCAGCTCTCCCTCAGTATTGACCCTCTGACAGTGCAGCACTCCCTCAGTACTGACCCTCTGACAGTGCAGCACTCCCTCAGTACTGACGCTCTGACAGTGCAGCACACCCTCAGTACTGACCCTCTGACAGTGCAGCACACCCTCAGTACTGACCCTCTGACAGTGCGGCACTCCCTCAGTACTGACCCTCTGACAGTGCAGCACTCCCTCAGTACTGACCCTCCAACAGTGCAGCACTCCCTCAGTACTGACCCTCTGACAGTGCGGCACTCCCTCAGTACTGACCCTCTGACAGTGCAGCATTCCCTCAGTACTGACCCTCTGACAGTGCAGCATTCCCTCAGTACTGACCCTCTGACAGTGCGGCAATCCCTCACTACTGACTCTCTGACAATGCGGCACTCCCTCACTACTGACCCTCTGACAATGCGGCACTCCCTCAGGACTGACCCTCTGACAGTGCAGCTCTCCCTCCGTACTGACCCTTCGACAGTGCAGCACTCCCTCAGTACTGACCCTCTGACAGTGCAGCACTCCCTCACTACTGACCCTTCGACAGTGCAGCACTCCCTCAGTACTGACCCTCTGACAGTGCAGCACTCCCTCACTACTGACGCTTCGACAGTGCAGCACTCCCTCAGTACTGACCCTCTGAGAGTGCAGCACTCCCTCAGTACTCACTCGCTGACAGTGCGGCAGTCCCTCAGTACTGACCCGGTGACAGTGCAGCACTCCCTCAGTACTGACCCTCTGACAGTGCAGCACACCCTCAGTACTGACCCTCTGACAGTGCAGCACTCCCTCAGTACTGACCCTCTGACAGTGCAGCACTCCCTCAGTACTGACCGTGACAATGTAGCTCTCCCTCAGTACTGACCCTCTGACAGTGCAGCACTCCCTCAGTACTGACCCTCTGACAGTGCAGCACTCCCTCAGTACTGACCCTCCAACAGTGCAGCACTCCCTCAGTACTGACCCTCTGACAGTGCAGCACTCCCTCAGTACTGACCCTCTGACAGTGCAGCATTCCCTCAGTACTGACCCTCTGACAGTGCAGCGCTCCCTCAGTACTGACCCTCTGACAGTGCGGCACTCCCTCAGTACTGACCCTGTGACAGTGCGGCACTCCCTCAGTACTGACCCTCTGAGAGTGCAGCACTCCCTCAGTACTGACCCTCTGACAGTGCAGCACTCCCTCAGTACTGACCCTCTGACAGTGCAGCGCTCCCTCAGTACTGACCCTCTGACAGTGCAGCACTCCCTCAGTACTGACCCTCCAACTGTGCAGCACTCCCTCAGTACTGACCCTCTGACAGTGCAGCACTCCCTCACTACGGTCTCTCTGACAGTGCAGCACTCCCTCACTACTGACCCACTGACAGTGCAGCACTCCCTCACTACTGACCCTCTGACAGTGCAGCACTCCCTCAGTACTCACTCGCTGACAGTGCGGCACTCCCTCAATACTGACCCTCTGACAGTGCGGCACTCCCTCAGTACTGACCCTGTGACAGCGCGGCACTCCCTCAGTACTGACCCTCTGACAGTGCAGCATTCCCTCAGTACTGACCCTCTGACAGTGCGGCACTCCCTCACTACTGACCCTCTGACAGTGCAGCACTCCCTCAGTACTGACCCTCTGACAGTGCGGCACTCCCTCAGTACTGACCCTCTGACAATGCGGCACTCCCTCAGGAATGACCCTCTGACAATGCGGCACTCCCTCAGGACTGACCCTCTGACAGTGCAGCTCTCCCTCCGTACAGACCCTTCGACAGTGCAGCACTCCTTCAGTACTGACCCTCTGACAGTGCAGCACTCCCTCAGTACTCACTCGCTGACAGTGCGGCACTCCCTTAGTACTGACCCTCTGACAGTACGGCACTCCCTCAGTACTGACCCTCTGACAGTGCAGCACTCCCTCAGTACTGACCCTCCAACAGTGCAGCACTCCCTCAGTACTGACCCTCTGACAGTGCAGCACTCCCTCAGTACTGACCCTCTGACAGTGCAGCACTCCCTCAGTACTGACCCTTCGACAGTGCAGCACTCCCTCAGTACTGACCCTCTGATAGTGCAGCACTCCCTCAGTACTCACTCGCTGACAGTGCGGCGCTCCCTCAGTACTCACCCTCTGACAGTGCGGCGCTCCCTCAGTACTGACCCTCTGACAGTGCGGCACTCCCTCAGTACTGACCCTGTGACAGTGCGGCACTCCCTCAGTACTGACCCTCTGACAGTGCAGCACTCCCTCAGTACTCACTCGCTGACAGTGCGGCACTCCCTTAGTACTGACCCTGTGACAGTACGGCACTCCCTCAGTACTGACCCTCTGACAGTGCAGCACACCCTCAGTACTGACCCTCTGACAGTGCAGCACTCCCTCAGGACTGACCCTCCGACATTGCGGCACTCACTCAGTATTGACCCTCTGACAGTGCAGCTCTCCCTCAGTATTGACCCTCTGACAGTGCAGCACTCCCTCAGTACTGACCCTCTGACAGTGCGGCACTCCCTCAGTACTGACCCTCTGACAGTGCAGCATTCCCTCAGTACTGACCCTCTGACAGTGCGGCACTCCCTCACTACTGACTCTCTGACAATGCGGCACTCCCTCACTACTGACCCTCTGACAATGCGGCACTCCCTCAGGACTGACCCTCTGACAGTGCAGCTCTCCCTCCGTACTGACCCTTCGACAGTGCAGCACTCCCTCAGTACTGAACTTCTGACAGTGCAGCACTCCCTCACTACTGACCCTTCGACAGTGCAGCACTCCCTCAGTACTGCCCCTCTGACAGTGCAGCACTCCCTCACTACTGACCCTTCGACAGTGCAGCACTCCCTCAGTACTGACCCTCTGAGAGTGCAGCACTCCCTCAGTACTCACTCGCTGACAGTGCGGCAGTCCCTCAGTACTGACCCTGTGACAGTGCAGCACTCCCTCAGTACTGACCCTCTGACAGTGCAGCACTCCCTCAGGACTGACCCTCCGACATTGCGGCACTCCCTCAGTATTGACCCTCTGACAGTGCAGCACTCCCTCAGTACTGACCCTCTGACAGTGCAGCAACCCTCAGTACTGACCCTCTGACAGTGCAGCACTCCCTCAGTACTGACCCTCTGACAGTGCAGCACTCCCTCAGTACTGACCCTCTGACAGTGCAGCACTCCCTCAGTACTGACCGTGACAATGTAGCTCTCCCTCAGTACTGACCCTCTGACAGTGCAGCACTCCCTCAGTACTGACCCTCTGACTGTGCAGCACTCCCTCAGTACTGACCCTCCAACAGTGCAGCAGTCCCTCAGTACTGACCCTCTGACAGTGCGGCACTCCCTCAGTACTGCCCCTCTGACAATGCGGCACTCCCTCAGGACTGACCCTCTGACAGTGCAGCTCTCCCTCCGTACTGACCCTTCGACAGTGCAGCACTCCCTCAGTACTGACCCTCTGACAGCGCAGCACTCCCTCAGTACTCACTCGCTGACAGTGTAGCACTCCCTTAGTACTGCCCCTGTGACAGTACGGCACTCCCTCAGTACTGACCCTCTGACAGTGCAGCACTCCCTCAGGACTGACCCTCCGACATTGCGGCACTCACTCAGTATTGACCCTCTGACAGTGCAGCTCTCCCTCAGTATTGACCCTCTGACAGTGCAGCTCTCCCTCAGTATTGACCCTCTGACAGTGCAGCACTCCCTCAGTACTGACTCTTCGACAGTGCAGCACTCCCTCAGTACTGACCCTCTGACAGTGCAGCACTCCCTCACTACTGACCCTCTGACAGTGCAGCACTCCCTCACTACTGACCCTCTGACAGTGCAGCACTCTCTGACTACTGACCCTCTGACAGTGCAGCACTCCCTCACTACTGACCCTCTGACAGTGCAGCACTCCCTCACTACTGACCCTCTGACAGTGCAGCACTCCCTCACTACTGACCCTCTGACAGTGCAGCACTCCCTCAGTACTCACTCGCTGACAGTGCGGCGCTCCCTCAGTACTGACCCTCTGACAGTGCGGCACTCCCTCAGTACTGACCCTGTGACAGTGCGGCACTCCCTCAGTACTGACCCTGTGACAGTGTGGCACTCCCTCAGTACTGACCCTATGACAGTGCAGTGCTCCCTCAGTACTGACCCTCTGACAGTGCAGCACTCCCTCAGTACTGACCCTCCAACAGTGCAGCACTCCCTCAGCACTGACCCTCTGACAGTGCAGCACACGCTCAGTATTGACCCTCTGACAGTGCAGCACTCCCTCAGTACTGACCCTCTGACAGTGCAGCACTCCCTCAGTACTCACTCGCTGACAGTGCAGCGCTCCCTCAGTACTGATCATCTGACAGTGCGGCACTCCCTCAGTACTGACCCTGTGACAGTGCGGCACTCCCTCAGTACTGACCCCCTGACAGTGCAGCACTCCCTCAGTACTGACCCTCTGACAGTGCAGCACTCCCTCAGTACTGACCCTCTGACAGTGCAGCACTCCCTCAGTACTGACCCTCTGACAGTGCAGCACTCCCTCAGTACTGACCCTCCGACAGTGCAGCGCTCCCTCAGTACTGACCCTCTGACAGTGCAGCGCTCCCTCAGTACTGACCTTCCAACAGTGCAGCACTCCCTCACTACTGACCCTCTGACAATGCGGCACTCCCTCACTACTGACCCTCTGACAATGCGGCACTCCCTCAGGACTGACCCTCTGACAGTGCAGCAATCCCTCACTACTGACCCTTCGACAGTGCAGCACTCCCTCAGTACTGACCCTCTGAGAGTGCAGCACTCCCTCAGTACTCACTCGCTGACAGTGCGGCGCTCCCTCAGTACTGACCCTCTGACAGTGCAGCACTCCCTCAGTACTGACCCTCTGACAGTGCAGCACTCCCTCAGTACTCACTCGCTGGCAGTGCAGCGCTCCCTCAGTACTGACCCTCTGACAGTGCGGCACTCCCTCAGTACTGACCCTGTGACAGTGCGGCACTCCCTCAGTACTGACCCTCTGAGAGTGCAGCACTCCCTCAGTACTGACCCTCTGACAGTGCAGCACTCCCTCAGTACTGACCCTCTGACAGTGCAGCGCTCCCTCAGTACTGACCCTCTGACAGTGCAGCAGTCCCTCAGTACTGACCCTCCAACAGTGCAGCACTCCCTCAGTACTGACCCTCTGACAGTGCAGCACTCCCTCACTACTGACCCTCTGACAGTGCAGCACTCCCTCACTACTGACCCACTGACAGTGCAGCACTCCCTCACTACTGACCCTCTGACAGTGCAGCACTCCCTCAGTACTCACTCGCTGACAGTGCGGCACTCCCTCAGTACTGACCGTCTGACAGTGCGGCACTCCCTCAGTACTGACCCTGTGACAGTGCGGCACTCCCTCAGTACTGACCCTCTGACAGTGCAGCACTCCCTCAGTACTGACCCTCTGACAGTGCAGCACTCCCTCAGTACTGACCCTCTGACAGTGCAGCACTCCCTCAGTACTGACCCTCTGACAGTGCAGCACTCCCTCAGTACTGACCCTCTGACAGTGCAGCACTCCCTCAGTACTGACCCTCTGACAGTGCAGCACTCCCTCAGTACTGACCCTCCAACAGTGCAGCACTCCCTCAGTACTGACCCTCTGACAGTGCGGCACTCCCTCAGTACTGACCCTCTGACAGTGCAGCATTCCCTCAGTACTGACCCTCTGACAGTGCAGCATTCCCTCAGTACTGACCCTCTGACAGTGCGGCACTCCCTCACTACTGACTCTCTGACAATGCGGCACTCCCTCACTACTGACCATCTGACAATGCGGCACTCCCTCAGGACTGACCCTCTGACAGTGCAGCTCTCCCTCCGTACTGACCCTTCGACAGTGCAGCACTCCCTCAGTACTGACCCTCTGACAGTGCAGCACATCCTCACTACTGACCCTTCGACAGTGCAGCACTCGCTCAGTACTGACCCTCTGACAGTGCAGCACTCCCTCACTACTGACGCTTCGACAGTGCAGCACTCCCTCAGTACTGACCCTCTGAGAGTGCAGCACTCCCTCAGCACTCACTCGCTGACAGTGCGGCAGTCCCTCAGTACTGACCCTGTGACAGTGCAGCACTCCCTCAGTACTGACCCTCTGACAGTGCAGCACACCCTCAGTACTGACCCTCTGACAGTGCAGCACTCCCTCAGTACTGACCCTCTGACAGTGCAGCACTCCCTCAGTACTGACTCTCTGACAGTGCAGCACTCCCTCAGTACTGACCGTGACAATGTAGCTCTCCCTCAGTACTGACCCTCTGACAGTGCAGCACTCCCTCAGTACTGACCCTCTGACAGTGCAGCACTCCCTCAGTACTGACCCTCCAACAGTGCAGCACTCCCTCAGTACTGACCCTCTGACAGTGCAGCACTCCCTCAGTACTGACCCTCTGACAGTGCAGCATTCCCTCAGTACTGACCCTCTGACAGTGCAGCGCTCCCTCAGTACTGACCCTCTGACAGTGCGGCACTCCCTCAATACTGACCCTGTGACAGTGCGGCACTCCCTCAGTACTGACCCTCTGAGAGTGCAGCACTCCCTCAGTACTGACCCTCTGACAGTGCAGCACTCCCTCAGTACTGACCCTCTGACAGTGCAGCGCTCCCTCAGTACTGACCCTCTGACAGTGCAGCAGTCCCTCAGTACTGACCCTCCAACAGTGCAGCACTCCCTCAGTACTGACCCTCTGACAGTGCAGCACTCCCTCACTACTGACCCTCTGACAGTGCAGCACTCCCTCACTACTGACCCACTGACAGTGCAGCACTCCCTCACTACTGACCCTCTGACAGTGCAGCACTCCCTCAGTACTCACTCGCTGACAGTGCGGCACTCCCTCAATACTGACCCTCTGACAGTGCGGCACTCCCTCAGTACTGACCCTGTGACAGTGCGGCACTCCCTCAGTACTGACCCTCTGACAGTGCAGCATTCCCTCAGTACTGACCCTCTGACAGTGCGGCATTCCCTCACTACTGACCCTCTGACAGTGCAGCACTCCCTCAGTACTGACCCTCTGACAGTGCGGCACTCCCTCAGTACTGACCCTCTTACAATGCGGCACTCCCTCAGGACTGACCCTCTGACAATGCGGCACTCCCTCAGGACTGACCCTCTGACAGTGCAGCTCTCCCTCCGTACTGACCCTTCGACAGTGCAGCACTCCATCAGTACTGACCCTCTGACAGTGCAGCACTCCCTCAGTACTCACTCGCTGACAGTGCGGCACTCCCTTAGTACTGACCCTCTGACAGTACGGCACTCCCTCAGTACTGACCCTCTGACAGTGCAGCACTCCCTCAGTACTGACCCTCCAACAGTGCAGCACTCCCTCAGTACTGACCCTCTGACAGTGCAGCACTCCCTCAGTACTGACCCTCTGACAGTGCAGCACTCCCTCAGTACTGACCCTTCGACAGTGCAGCACTCCCTCAGTACTGACCCTCTGATAGTGCAGCACTCCCTCAGTACTCACTCGCTGACAGTGCGGCGCTCCCTCAGTACTCACCCTCTGACAGTGCGGCGCTCCCTCAGTACTGACCCTCTGACAGTGCGGCACTCCCTCAGTACTGACCCTGTGACAGTGCAGCACTCCCTCAGTACTGACCCTCTGACAGTGCAGCACTCCCTCAGTACTCACTCGCTGACAGTGCGGCACTCCCTTAGTACTGACCCTGTGACAGTACGGCACTCCCTCAGTACTGACCCTCTGACAGTGCAGCACACCCTCAGTACTGACCCTCTGACAGTGCAGCACTCCCTCAGGACTGACCCTCCGACATTGCGGCACTCACTCAGTATTGACCCTCTGACAGTGCAGCTCTCCCTCAGTATTGACCCTCTGACAGTGCAGCACTCCCTCAGTACTGACCCTCTGACAGTGCGGCACTCCCTCAGTACTGACCCTCTGACAGTGCAGCATTCCCTCAGTACTGACCCTCTGACAGTGCGGCACTCCCTCACTACTGACTCTCTGACAATGCGGCACTCCCTCACTACTGACCCTCTGACAATGCGGCACTCCCTCAGGACTGACCCTCTGACAGTGCAGCTCTCCCTCCGTACTGACCCTCTGACAGTGCAGCACTCCCTCACTACTGACCCTTCGACAGTGCAGCACTCCCTCAGTACTGCCCCTCTGACAGTGCAGCACTCCCTCACTACTGACCCTTCGACAGTGCAGCACTCCCTCAGTACTGCCCCTCTGACAGTGCAGCACTCCCTCACTACTGACCCTTCGACAGTGCAGCACTCCCTCAGTACTGACCCTCTGAGAGTGCAGCACTCCCTCAGTACTCACTCGCTGACAGTGCGGCAGTCCCTCAGTACTGACCCTGTGACAGTGCAGCACTCCCTCAGTACTGACCCTCTGACAGTGCAGCACTCCCTCAGGACTGACCCTCCGACATTGCGGCACTCCCTCAGTATTGACCCTCTGACAGTGCAGCACTCCCTCAGTACTGACCCTCTGACAGTGCAGCAACCCTCAGTACTGACCCTCTGACAGTGCAGCACTCCCTCAGTACTGACCCTCTGACAGTGCAGCACTCCCTCAGTACTGACCCTCTGACAGTGCAGCACTCCCTCAGTACTGACCGTGACAATGTAGCTCTCCCTCAGTACTGACCCTCTGACAGTGCAGCACTCCCTCAGTACTGACCCTCTGACTGTGCAGCACTCCCTCAGTACTGACCCTCCAACAGTGCAGCACTCCCTCAGTACTGACCCTCTGACAGTGCGGCACTCCCTCAGTACTGCCCCTCTGACAATGCGGCACTCCCTCAGGACTGACCCTCTGACAGTGCAGCTCTCCCTCCGTACTGACCCTTCGACAGTGCAGCACTCCCTCAGTACTGACCCTCTGACAGTGCAGCACTCCCTCAGTACTCACTCGCTGACAGTGTAGCACTCCCTTAGTACTGACCCTGTGACAGTACGGCACTCCCTCAGTACTGACCCTCTGACAGTGCAGCACTCCCTCAGGACTGACCCTCCGACATTGCGGCACTCACTCAGTATTGACCCTCTGACAGTGCAGCTCTCCCTCAGTATTGACCCTCTGACAGTGCAGCTCTCCCTCAGTATTGACCCTCTGACAGTGCAGCACTCCCTCAGTACTGACCCTCTGACTGTGCAGCACTCCCTCAGTACTGACCCTCTGACAGTGTAGCACTCCCTCAGTACTGACCCTCTGACAGTGTAGCACTCCCTCAGTACTGACCCTCTGACAGTGCAGCACTCCCTCAGGACTGACCCTCCGACATTGCGGCACTCCCTCAGTATTGACCCTCTGACAGTGCAGCTCTCCCTCAGTACTGACCCTTCAACAGTGCAGCACTCCCTCAGTACTGACCCTCTGACAGTGCAGCACTCCCTCAGTACTGACCCTCCAACAGTGCAGCACTCCCTCAGTATTGACCCTCTGACAGTGCAGCACTCCCTCAGTACTGACCCTCTGACAGTGCAGCACTCCCTCAGTACTGACCCTTCGACAGTGCAGCACTCCCTCAGTACTGACCCTCTGATAGTGCAGCACTCCCTCAGTACTCACTCGCTGACAGTGCGGCGCTCCCTCAGTACTGACCCTCTGACAGTGCGGCGCTCCCTCAGTACTGACCCTCTGACAGTGCGGCACTCCCTCAGTACTGACCCTCTGACAGTGCAGCACTCCCTCAGTACTGACCCTGTGACAGTGCGGCACTCCCTCAGTACTGACCCTGTGACAGTGCGGCACTCCCTCAGTACTGTCCCTGTGACAGTGCGGCACTCCCTCAGTACTGACCTGTGACAGTGCGGCACTCCCCCAGTACTGACCCTCTGACAGTGCAGCACTCCCTCAGTACTGACCCTCTGACAGTGCGGCACTCCCTCAGTACTGACCCTCTGACAGTGCAGCATTTCCTCAGTACTGACCCTCTGACAATGCGGCACTCCCTTACTACTGACCCTTCGACAGTGCAGCACTCCCTCAGTACTGACCCTCTGACAGTGCAGCACTCCCTCAGTACTGACCCTTCGACAGTGCAGCACTCCCTCAGTACTGATCCTCTGACAGTGCAGCATTCCCTCAGTACTGACCCTTCGACAGTGCAGCACTCCCTCAGTACTGACCCTCTGACAGTGCAGCACTCCCTCAGTACTGACCCTCTGACAGTGCAGCACTCCCTCAGTACTGACCCTCTGACAGTGCAGCACTCGCTCACTACTGACCCTCTGACAGTGCAGCACTCCCTCACTACAGACCCTCTGACAGTGCGGCGCTCCCTCAGTACTGACCCTCTAACTGTGCGGCACTCCCTCAGTACTGACCCTGTGACAGTGTGGCACTCCCTCAGTACTGACCCTCTGACAGTGGGGCACTCCATCAGTACTGACCCTCTGACAGTGCAGCACTCCCTCACTACTGACCCTCTGACAGTGCAGCACTCCCTCACTACTGACCCTTCGACAGTGCAGCACTCCCTCAGTACTGACCCTCTGACAGTGCAGCACTCCCTCACTACTGACCCTTGCACAGTGCAGCACTCCCTCAGTACTGACCCTCTGAGAGTGCAGCACTCCCTCAGTACTCACTCGCTGACAGTGCGGCACTCCCTCAGTACTGACCCTGTGACAGTGCAGCACTCCCTCAGTACTGACTCTCTGACAGTGTAGCACTCCCTCAGTACTGACCCTCTGACAGTGCAGCACACCCTCAGTACTGACCCTCTGACAGTGCAGCACTCCCTCAGTACTGACTCTCCGACAGTGCAGCACTCCCTCAGTACTGACACTCTGACAGTGTAGCACTCCCTCAGTACTGACCCTCTGACAGTGTAGCACTCCCTCAGTACTGACCCTCTGACAGTGCAGCACTCCCTCAGGACTGACCCTCCGACTTTGCGGCACTCCCTCAGTATTGACCCTCTGACAGTGCAGCACTCCCTCAGTACTGACCCTTCGACAGTGCAGCACTCCCTCAGTACTGACCCTCTGACAGTGCAGCACTCCCTCAGTACTGACCCTCTGACAGTGCAGCACTCCCTCAGTACTGACCCTCTGACAGTGCAGCACTCCCTCAGTACTGACCGTGACAATGTAGCTCTCCCTCAGTACTGACCCTCTGACAGTGCAGCACTCCCACAGTACTGACCCTCTGACAGTGCAGCACTCCCTCAGTACTGACCCTCCAACAGTGCAGCACTCCCTCAGTACTGACCCTCTGACAGTGCAGCACTCCCTCAGTACTGACCCTCTGACAGTGCAGCACTCCCTCAGTACTGACCCTCTGACAGTGCAGCACACCCTCAGTACTGACCCTCTGACAGTGCAGCACTCCCTCAGTACTGACTCTCCGACAGTGCAGCACTCCCTCAGTACTGACACTCTGACAGTGTAGCACTCCCTCAGTACTGACCCTCTGACAGTGTAGCACTCCCTCAGTACTGACCCTCTGACAGTGCAGCACTCCCTCAGGACTGACCCTCCGACTTTGCGGCACTCCCTCAGTACTGACCCCCTGACAGTGCAGCACTCCCTCAGTACTGACCCTCTGACAGTGCAGCACTCCCTCAGTACTGACCCTCTGACAGTGCAGCACTCCCTCAGTACTGACCCTCCAACAGTGCAGCACTCCCTCAGTACTGACCCTCTGACAGTGCAGCACTCCCTCAGTACTGACCCTCCAACAGTGCAGCACTCCCTCAGTACTGACCCTCTGACAGTGCAGCACTCCCTCAGTACTGACCCTCCAACAGTGCAGCACTCCCTCAGTACTGACCCTCTGACAGTGCAGCACTCCCTCAGTACTGACCCTCTGACAGTGCAGCACTCCCTCAGTACTGACCCTCTGACAGTGCAGCACTCCCTCAGTGCTGACCTTCCGACTGTGCTCAGTCCCACAATACTTTACAATTTACCTTGAAGCTATCAGCTCCTGACTCTAGAGAGATACTGGCTGAGCCAAGCTGATCATAAAACTGTTGGATCATGGAACGGACACCGGACAGAAGCAAGCCAAGTCTAGTTAATTAATATCCATGAGGAAGAGCAGGGGTCCGAACACCCATCCCTGAAGATCTGCACTGTAAACCATGCACCAGTCAGTTCTGTACCCATTTTTAAAAATTCTTTCATGGGATGTGGGTGTCGCTGGCTGGGCCAGTATTTATTGCCCATCCCTAATTGCCCTTGAGAAGGTGGTGGTGAGCTGCCTTCTTGAGCCGCTGCAGTCCATGTGGTGTAGGTACACCCACAGTGCTGTTAGGGAGGGAGTTCCAGGATTGTGACCCTGTGACAGTGAAGGAATGGTGATATATTTCCAAGTCAGGATGGTGAGTGACTTGGAGGGAAACTTCCAGGTGGTGGTGTTCCCATCTATCTGCTGCCCTTGTCCTTCTAGATGGTAGTGGTTGTGGATTTGGAAGGTGCTGTCTAAGGAGCCTTGGTGAGTTCCTGCAGTGCATCTTGTAGATGGTACACACACTGCTGCTACTGTGCGTCGGTGATGGAGGGAGTGAACGTTTGTGGATGGGGTGCCAATCAAGCGGGGCTGCTTTGTCCTGGACGGTGTTGAGCTTCTTGAGTGTTGTGGGAGCTGCACTCATCCAGGCAAGTGGAGAGTGTTCCATTATTCACTGCTTCCCTCCCAATCTTCCCACTCACCACTTCCCAACAGTAGGATAGGTTTTTGGTAGACAAGGGAGTCGAGGGTTATGGGAGCAGACAGTAAAGTGGAGTTAAGGCCACAGTCCGATCAGCCATGATCTCACTGAGAGGTAAAATGGGCTTGAGGGGCCGAATGGCCTACTTCTGCTCCTCGTTTTTGTGTGGAACAACACTGAATGAAGCAACTTAAAACAGGTAAAAGCAAAATACTGCGGATGCTGGAAATCTGCAACAAAAACGGAAACTGCTGGAAAAACCCAGCAGGTCAGACAGCATCTGTGGAGAGAGAAAGACAGAGTTAACGTTTCGAGTCCGTATGGCTCTGAAGAGGGGTCATTCTGGACTCGAGACGTTAACTCTGTTTTCTTTCTCTCCACAGGTGCTGTCTGACCTGCTGGGTTTTTCCAGCAGTTTCCGTTTTTGTTTCAACTTAAACTCGTCTCCAGCTCGTGTCCGCGTGCTGGGTCCACCCAGGCATCTGGCTGGCTCACCTGAGGAAGGTCATAGTGCACTCGGTGGCAATGGCTTTAGCCAGCAGGGTTTTGCCAGTTCCGGGCGGTCCATACAGCAGCAGGCCGGTTCGGCGCAGGCCAAGCGTTAGCAGCTCAGGATGGTCCAGGGGGAGCTGCACGGTGTCCAGGATCTCACGCTTTATGTCTTGCAGACCTCCCACATCCTGCCACCTCACCGTGGGAATCTGGGGGCCAAGCAAGACATCACCCAGTGAGAAAATACCACCTCAGGGACCGGGAGGCAGGCTGTTCGGCCCCTCCCTGCTCTGCCAGCCCACATCACGTATACCCTGAGTCACCAGGCTCAGACAGGGTACTTGCTGAAGGGACAGGTTGCTCCCTCTGTAATATAGATCTTCTCACAAAACTCAATAGAAAACCTTTTCCAGTGGTCGGAGGTTGAGGGGTTCACACATTTCACTCAGCCGCCGTGTCTTCCTACTTGTCTGGCTGCAACAACCACTCGCAGTAAAACAACCAGGGCAGCATCAGGAAAGAAAATCTGTCACTGAGCTCCAGAAGGAGACACTAGGATTAGGCGACCAAAAGCTGGGGCAAAGAGATTGGTTTGACGTGGCGTCTTAAAGAGAGTTGTTGAGAGGTTCAGGGAGGGAATTCCAGTGTTTCAGACCCTGGCAGCTAAAGGCATGGCCACCAAGGGTGGAGCGATTGAAATCGAGGATGATCAAGAGGTCAGAATTAGAGTAGCACAGGAACTTGGAGGGTTGGGGGCAATTACAGAGGTAGGGAGGGGTGAGGGGAGATTTCGACATGGCATTGAGAATTTTAAAACTGAGCCAATACTGGACCCAGACTTGGTGGGAGTTCAAACAGGGGGCTGCAGAGTTTCGAATGACCTCAAGTTTACCGAGGGCAGAATGTGGGAGAGCAGCCAAGGGTATGTTGGAATAGTCGAGTCTGGAGGGAACGAAGGTGTGGATAAGATTTTCAGCAACAGATGAGTGGAGATGGGCAATGTTACAGAGGTACTGCAGGCGATGGTGAACATATGGTCAGAAGCTCATCAATTGAACACCAAGGCTGCGAAGGATCTGGCTCAGCCTGAGTCAACAGGGATAGGGCTGGAGGCAGGGGAGGGGGAACAGAGTTTGAGACCATAACTTCAGTCTTCCCAATGTTGACCTGGAAGAAATGTCTGCTCGTGTCAGTCAGGGTGTCGAATAAGCAGCCTGGTGAGAGATCAGAGGCAGTGAAGGGGTGGAGAGAGCTGGTTGTGAGGTAGAGCTAGTGTAGTCAGTGAGTGCGTGGACGGAAGTGGATATCTTCCTGGTAAGCAAGGAGATGAAAGTTTATCAGGGTAGGTGGGATGCAGATTTGAGGTTACTATCAGATTGGCCCCCACTATGATTTTATTAAATGGCAGGGCAGGCTTGAGGGGCCGAATGGCCTACTCCTTGTTCATATGATGTTCGGGCAGTGTCCACTGGTCCAGTAGGACCCAGGCCACTGCCATATTTCACCTGTGATTGCAGACAAACCTTTGGGGCTCCGACAGCCTGTGAGTGCGCTGTCTGTAGTTGATCCAAGGCCATCTGAAAATCCTCCCATAGGATCGTCACTCCAGCAGCACATAAATCCAACTCTTCCTGCACACTTGGAATTGTACCTGGAAAACTGGGGACATGAGGGGGACACAGAGGCTCAGTGTGGGAGCGGTGGACAAGGCTGATTCAGTAAGATCCCACAACCCCAGATACCAGAAGACGAGCAATAACCCTCACTGAGGTTAAGCGCAGGAGGCAGACACTCGGCCCCTCATATCCAATGCTAGCTTTCTGCAAAAGCAGTTCAGATACTCCACTCCACTGCTCTTTCCCCATAGCGCTTCAAATTCATTTTTTCTTCAGATAATGACCCAATTTCCTTTTGAAAACCACAACTGAATCTGTCTTCAACTCACTTTCAGTCAGTGAATTCCAGACCCTAACCACTCGATTGACCCTGTCTCCACCACACTCTCAGACAGAGCATTCCATACCCTAACCACTCGATTGACCCTGTCTCCCCCACACTCTCAGACAGTGCATTCCAGATCCTAACCACTCGATTGACCCTGTCTCCCCCACACTCTCAGACAGTGCATTCCAGACCCTAATCACTCGATTGACCCTGTCTTCACCACACTCTCAGGCAGTGCATTCCAGATCCTAACCACTCGATTGACCCTGTCTCCACCACACTCTCAGGCAGTGCATTCCAGATCCTAACCACTCGATTGACCCTGTCTCCACCACACTCTCACATTGCATTCCACATCCTAATCACTCGATTGATCCTGTCTCCACCACACTCTCAGACAGTGCATTCCAGATCCTAATCACTCGATTGATCCTGTCTCCACCACACTCTCAGACAGTCATTCCAGATCCTAACCACTCGATTTTATTGTAACCTAGTGGTATCTGTATGTGTCTTTGAGTGTGTGAGAGACTTACTTGAATTAAAGCAGCTGGTCTGAAGTCTTTGATGTAAACATGGGGGAAGTTTAGAGTGTAAGGTGTAAAAGGGCATTTGCATTTTTAAATAAACCAGGCTAGATTGTTTTCAAAAGAGGGAATGAAATATTATACCTAGCCAGGTGAAGTTAAGAAACAGTGTGTATTTTTCCCAAAGATTACTGGTAAAGTTAGTACTATGATTAATTTTTATCATCAGGGAGGTTAAGTCCAAAGACATAGTAAAACAAATGGGTATTTGTCAAAGGGAAAAGTATGTATAAAGGGGTGAAGGCTGTGTGTAAGGGTAGGCATTCTAAGATCTCACAAGTGTGAAAAACCTTCAGCATCTCTGCCTCAAGCTGCTGTTACAAGAACTGAAGTTAAGAAAACTCACTTTGAATTTGACCGGCTCAGGGTCTCATGTTTCTTTGTCTGGGTCTTTTAAAATGCATGTGTCTTACTGTTGCCCTAACAAAAGTGTAACTGGGAGTTAGGTTGAATAGGGGATTCGGAAGTTATCATAGTAATAATTTGTAGATCTATGTATGTATTGAAAATCATTCTTATTAATATATGTTTAATCTAGTTTTGTAACAAAAAGCTATAAGTCTTGGTGGTCTTATTACTACTGAACTCAAGGCACACATCTTGAAATTTATACAAATTACAAAACAAATTGTGACAAATGTTTCAAGTTTCCCTTTAGGATTTGAACAATTCAGCATTTACCATCGGCTGTGCCATAACAGTCCTTTGGTGCCACACTAACTTATATCCTTTCTAAAGGTTAGCAGCCAGACAACGCACAATACTCTAGTTGAGGCTGAACAAGTGTTTTACCCAGATTTATCATAACTTCTTTGCTTTTGTACTTTATGCCTCTATTTGCAAAGCCCAGGATTCTATATGCTTTATTAACTGCTGCCTCAGCCTGTCCTGCCCTCTTGAATGACATACACATATACACCCAGGTCTTGCTATGTTGCACCACCTTTAGAATTGTACCCTTTATTTTATATTGTCTCTCGTCGTTCTTCCGACTGAAATGTATCAATTTGCACTTCTCCACTCTAAACTGCGTCTGCCATGTGTCTGCCCATTCCACCAGCTTCTCCAGACTCTTGAAGTCTATCACTATTGCCCTCACAGTTCACAATGCTTTGAAGTTTTGAAACTATGTCCTGTAAACCTAAGTCTCGGTTATTAATATGCATCAAGGCAAGCAGTGGGTTGATAAGGAACAGCCAGCTTGGATTTCAAAAGGGGAAGTCACGTTTAACTAACTTGCTGGAGTTTTTTGAAGAGGAAACAGAAAAGGTCGATGATGCTAATGCTGTTGATGTGGTGTATATGGACTTTCAAAAGGCATTTGACACAGAGCCACACAACAGACTTGTGAGAAAAGTTATTGCTCATAGAATAAAAGGGACAGGAGCAACGTGGATACAAAATTGGCTGAAAAATAGGAAGCAGAGAGTAATGGTCAAAGGACATTTTTAGGGCTGGAGGAGGGTTTGTAGTGGAGTTCCCCAGGAGTCGGTATTGGGACCCTTGCTGTTCCTGATATATACTAAATGATCCAGATCTTGGTGTGCAGGGGACAATTTCAAAGTTTGCGGATGATACGAAGTTTGGGAGTGTTGTGAACTGTGAGGGGGATGGTGTGGAACTTAAAGAGGACATAGACAAGTTGGTGGAGTGGGCAGATAGGTGACAGATGTAGTTCAATGTGGAGAAGTGTGAGGTGATGCATTTTGGTAGGAAGAACATAGACAGACGATATAAAATAAGGGATGAAATTTTGAAGGGGGTGCAGGAGCAGAAAGACTTGGGTGTATATGTGCATAGATCATAGAAGGTGGCAAAGCAGGTGGAGAGCAATTAATAAAACATATAGTATCCTGGGCTTTATTAACAGGGGCATAGAGTACAAGAGCAGGGAGGTTATGCTGAGTTTACATTAGACCTCAGCTGGAGTATTGTGTACAGTTCTGGGGACCATACTATAGGAAGGATGTGAACACATTGGAGAGAGTACAGAAGAGGTTTACAAGAATGGTTCCAGGGATGAGAAACTTCAGCTATGAGGATAGATTGGAGAGGTTGGGACTGTTCTCCTTGGGGAGGAGAAGGCTGAGAGGGGATTTGATAGAGATGTTCAAAATCATGAGGGGGCTGGACAGAGTAGATAGAGAGTAGCTGTTCCCACTTCTAAAAGGATCAAGAACGAGAGGGCACAGATTTAAAGTGATTTGCGAAAGAAGCAAATGTGATGTGAGAATTAAGTTTTCACAGTGAGTGGTTCGGGTCTGGAATACACGGCCTGGAAGTGTGGTGGAGGCAGGTTCAATCGAGGCACTCAGGAGGACATTAGATGATTATTTATATAGAAACAATATGCTTGGGTACAGGGAAAGGCAGAGCAATGGCACTAGGTCTTAATGCCCATTTGGAGAGCTGGTGCAGACACGATGGGCTGAATGTGCTGTTAAGATTCAGTGATTCTGTGGTCCTAGTCCAGACCCGGGGAACCCCAGTATCAACTGCTACTCTCTGTTTCCTGACAATTAGCCAACAGTATCCTGGCTGCCACTATTCCTTTTATTCCCTGTGCTTCAAATTTACCGACAAGCACTTTGTTAAATGTTTTTTGGAAGTCCATGTACACAACAACATCATCAACATTGCCCTCATCAACCCTCTCTATTACCTAATCAAAAAACTCCAGCCAGTTAGTTAAACACAATTTACACCTTAACAAATCCATGTTGGCTTTCAGTAATTAACATAAGAACACAAGAACCAGGAGCTGGAGTGGACCATTCGGCCCATCCAGCCTGCTCCACCATTCAATACCATCATGGCTGATCTTGAGCTTCTACTCCATTTTCCCGCCCACTCCCCATATCCCTTAATTCACCGAGACACCAAAAATCCATCCATCCCTACCTTAAATATATTCAGCGATGGAACATTCACAACCCTCTGGGGTGGAGAATTCCAAAGATTCACAACCCTTTAAGTGAAGTAATTTCTCCTCATCTCAGTCCTAAATGATCAGCCCCTTATCCTGAGACTGAGCCCCCGTGTTTTAGACTCCCCGATCGGCAGAGACAATTTCTCAGTGTCCACCCTGTCAAACCCCTTCAGAATCTCACAGGATTCAATGAGATCGTCTCTCATTCTTCTAAACTCCAGAGAATACAAGTCCAATTCACTCAGCCTCCCATCATAGGTCACCCCCTCATTCCAGAGACCAATCTAGTGAACCCTCACTGTACCACCTCCAATGCAAGTATATCCTCCCTGAAATGTACAGACCAAATCTGCACACAGTACTCCAGATGTGGTCTCACCAAAACCCTGCACAACTGGAGCAAGATTTCTTTATTCTTGGACTCCAATCCCCTTGCAATAAAGGCCAACACACCATTTGCCTTCCCAATTGCTTGTTGTACCTGCCTGCTAACTCTCTGTGCTCCTTGTACAAACATACCCAAGTCTCTTTCAGCATCAACACTTACAAGTTTCACAACTTTTAAAAAATATTCTGCCTTTCTATTCTTACGACCAAAGTGAATAACTTCACACTTCCCTACATTATACTCCATCTGAAATCTTGTTGCCCACTCACTTACCCTGTCTACATCTCTTTGCAGCCTCTCAGTGTCCTCCTCACAGCTTAGCTTCCACCTAGCTTGGTATCACCAGCAAACGTAGATACATTACTCTCTGTCTCTTCATCTAGGTCATTAATATAGATTGTAAATAGCTGGGGCCCCAGCACTGATCCTTGTAACACTCCACGATTCACTGCCTGACAGCTTGAAAAAGCCCCGTTGATGCCCACTCTCTGCTTTCTATTCATTAACTAATCCTCCACCCATACTAAAATATTACCTCCAACTCATGAGTCCTTATCTTGCCAATTAACCTTTCATGTGGCACCTTATCAAATGCTGTGTGGAAATCCAGGTATACTCCATCTACTGGTTCCCCTTTATCTACCCTACCAGTCACAACCTCAAAAAGTTTTCATAAATTTGTCAAACAGGATTTCCCCTTAGTAAAACCATGTTGACTTGCTCTAATCATACTATACTTTTCTAAGTGCATGGTTAAGACTTCCTTAATAATAGATTACAGCATTTTCCCAACAACTGATGTTAGGCTAACCTTCCTTGATTTCTCCTTCCCTCCTGTCTTGAAAATGGTGTAACATTTCCCAACTTCCAATTTAATAGGACCGTACCTGAATCGAAGGAATTTTGGACAATGATAGCCAGCACATCCCCTATCTCTACAGCATCTCCTTTAGAACCCTAGGGTGTAGGTCATCAGGTCTCAGGATTTGTCAGATTTTAGTCCCTCAAGTTTCTCCAATACTTTTTCTCTGCTGATATTAATCTCCTCACTGTTGTTAGCTGCTAGGTTACCGTCTATTTCTGGCATGAAACTTGTATTTTCTACTGTGAAGAAAGACACAAAATATTTGTTCAGTGTCTCTGCCACTTCTTCGTTCCCCATGATAATTTCTCTTGTCTCTGATTCTAAGGGGCTGATGTTTACTTTCGCTCCTCTCTTCCTCTTTATACGCTTATAAAAAAGCTCAAACAATCCATTTTTATATTCCTGGCTAGCTTACTCTCATATTCCATTTTTCCCCTTTTTATTAACTTTTTGGTGGCTCTCTGCGTGTTTCTAAAACATTCCAATCATCAAACTTGCTCCTGTCCTTTGTCACATTGTAAGCCTCTCCTGTTAGACTAAGACTATCCACAACTTGCTGAGTGAGCCATGGATGGGTCTGTCTCCTTGAGTTTTTGTTTTTGTTAATTAATCCACACTTGTCCAAGTGACTGTTACTTTTACCCCATGTTATTGTTTCTAAAAGCTTAACCACCAAAGTTAAACTGACTGACCTGTAGTTGCTGGGCTCATCATTACAGCCTTTTTTGAACAATATTTGCAATTTTGCAGTCCTCTGGTACCACGTCCAATCGAAGGAGGATTGGAATTGCTTCCACAATTTCCATCGTTACTTCCCTCAGTATCCTTGGTTGTAGCCCATTTGGGCCTGGAGACTTATCAACTTTGAGTGCAAACAGCCTTTCTACTACTACAGCATTATCAATTTTTAGTCCATGCAGTTTCTCAGTTAACTCCTTTTTCACCACAACCAGCATCTTCTTCCTTGGTAACAACAGATGCAAAGTATTCATTTAATAGCTCAGCCTTTCCCCTGCGTCCATGTGGAAATCCCCTTTTCGTTCCCTAATCCGCCCCACTCCTCCTTTCACTGCCCTGTTACTACTTATATGAATATAGAAACTGCTTAGGTTCCCTTTGAGGTTAGCTTCCAGTCTCCTCTCATACTCTCTCTCTGCTTTTCATTACATTTCTCACTTTTCTTCTGAACCTTCTATATTCAGCATGGTTTTCGATTGTATTATCCACCCGACAAACATCATTAACACACTTTTTCTGCTCCACCTCACTTCTATCTCTTTTTTCATCCAAGGAACTCTGGATTAGTTTATCCTACCTTTCCCCCTCATGGGATGGACCTTGACTGTATCTGAATCACCTCTTTAAAGTCAGCAATTTAGTTTGTCAATCTTTGATTCCAATTTACCTGAACTATCTCCATACAGAAAGTTAGAACTTTGACCAGCTCACTCTCACCAACAGAATGAGGAGAGTGAGACAGATACAGAGGGGTAGCAAGGGAGAGACAGACAAAGGAAGGAAGACAGATGGAGCAGAGATAGAGAGAGCAATTGAGAAAGGGATAAAGTGGTGTGTGGCAAGGCTATACTTATCTTGAAGGAGCTGACCCTCTCTCCCTCCCTCCCCTGAAGGTGCTGACTCTCTCTCCCTCTCCTCTGAAGGTGCTGACTCTCTCCCCCTCCCCTCAAGGTGCTGACTCTCTCTCTCTCCCCCTCCCCTCAAGGTGCTGACTCTCTCTCCCCCTCCCCTCAAGGTGCTGACTCTCTCTGTCTCCCCCTCCCCTCAAGGTGCTGACTCTCTCCCCCTCCCCTCAAGGTGCTGACTCTCTCTCTCTCCCCCTCCCCTCAAGGTGCTGACTCTCGCCCCCTCCCCTCAAGGTGCTGACTCTCTCTCTCTCCCCCTCCCCTCAAGGTGCTGACTCTCTCTCTCCCTCCCCTCAAGGTGCTGACTCTCTCTCTCTCCCCCTCCCCTCAAGGTGCTGACTCTCTCTCCCCCTCCCCTCAAGGTGCTGACTCTCTCCCCCTCCGCTCAAGGTGCTGACTCTCTCTCTCTCCCCCTCCCCTCAAGGTGCTGACTCTCTCTCTCCCTCCCCTCAAGGTGCTGACTCTCTCTCCCCCTCCCCTCAAGGTGCTGACTCTCTCTCCCCCTCCCCTCAAGGTGCTGACTCTCTCTCCCCCTCCCCTCAAGGTGCTGACTCTCTCTCTCCCTCCCCTCAAGGTGCTGACTCTCTCTCTCTCCCCCTCCCCTCAAGGTGCTGACTCTCTCTCCCCCTCCCCTCAAGGTGCTGACTCTCTCTCTCTCCCCCTCCCCTCAAGGTGCTGACTCTCTCTCTCTCCCCCTCCCCTCAAGGTGCTGACTCTCGCCCCCTCCCCTCAAGGTGCTGACTCTCTCTCTCTCCCCCTCCCCTCAAGGTGCTGACTCTCTCTCTCCCTCCCCTCAAGGTGCTGACTCTCTCTCTCTCCCCCTCCCCTCAAGGTGCTGACTCTCTCTCCCCCTCCCCTCAAGGTGCTGACTCTCTCCCCCTCCGCTCAAGGTGCTGACTCTCTCTCTCTCCCCCTCCCCTCAAGGTGCTGACTCTCTCTCTCCCTCCCCTCAAGGTGCTGACTCTCTCTCCCCCTCCCCTCAAGGTGCTGACTCTCTCTCCCCCTCCCCTCAAGGTGCTGACTCTCTCTCCCCCTCCCCTCAAGGTGCTGACTCTCTCTCTCCCTCCCCTCAAGGTGCTGACTCTCTCTCTCCCACTCCCCTCAAGGTGCTGACTCTCTCTCTCTCCCTCCCCTCAAGGTGCTGACTCTCTCTCTCCCTCCCCTCAAGGTGCTGACTCTATCTCTCCCTCCCCTCAAGGTGCTGACTCTCTCTCCCCCTCCCCTCAAGGTGCTGACTCTCTCTCCCCCTCCCCTCAAGGTGCTGACTCTCTCTCCCCCTCCCCTCAAGGTGCTGACTCTCTCTCTCCCTCCCCTCAAGGTGCTGACTCTCTCTCTCCCTCCCCTCAAGGTGCTGACTCTCTCTCTCTCCCCCTCCCCTCAAGGTGCTGACTCTCTCTCTCTCCCCCTCCCCTCAAGGTGCTGACTCTCTCTCTCTCTCCCCCTCCCCTCAAGGTGCTGACTCTCTCTCTCTCCCCCTCCCCTGAAGGTGCTGACTCTCTCTCCCCCTCCCCCTCCCCTCAAGGTGCTGACTCTCTCTCTCTCCCTCCCCTCAAGGTGCTGACTCTCTCTCTCTCTCCCTCCCCTCAAGGTGCTGACTCTCTCTCTCTCCCCCTCCCCTCAAGGTGCTGACTCTCTCTCTCTCTCCCTCCCCTCAAGGTGCTGACTCTCTCTCTCCCTCCCCTCAAGGTGCTGACTCTCTCTCTCCCTCCCCTCAAGGTGCTGACTCTCTCTCTCCCTCCCAAGGTGCTGACTCTCTCTCTCCCTCCCCTCAAGGTGCTGACTCTCTCTCCCCCTCCCCTCAAGGTGCTGACTCTCTCTCTCCCTCCCCTCAAGGTGCTGACTCTCTCTCCCCCTCCCCCTCCCCTCAAGGTGCTGACTCTCTCTCCCCCTCCCCTCAAGGTGCTGACTCTCTCTCCCCCCTCCCCTCAAGGTGCTGACTCTCTCTCTCCCTCCCCTCAAGGTGCTGACTCTCTCTCCCCCTCCCCCTCCCCTCAAGGTGCTGACTCTCTCTCTCTCCCTCCCCTCAAGGTGCTGACTCTCTCTCCCCCTCCCCCTCCCCTCAAGGTGCTGACTCTCTCTCTCCCTCCCTCAAGGTGCTGACTCTCTCTCTCCCTCCCCTCAAGGTGCTGACTCTCTCTCTCCCTCCCCTCCAAGGTGCTGACTCTCTCTCTCCCTCCCCTCAAGGTGCTGACTCTCTCTCTCCCTCCCCTCAAGGTGCTGACTCTCTCTCTCCCCTCCCCTCAAGGTGCTGACTCTCTCTCTCCCTCCCCTCAAGGTGCTGACTCTCTCTCCCCCTCCCCTCAAGGTGCTGACTCTCTCTCTCCCCTCCCCTCAAGGTGCTGACTCTCTCTCTCCCTCCCCTCAAGGTGCTGACTCTCTCTCCCCCTCCCCTCAAGGTGCTGACTCTCTCTCTCCCCTCCCCTCAAGGTGCTGACTCTCTCTCTCTCCCCCTCCCCTCAAGGTGCTGACTCTCTCTCTCCCTCCCCTCAAGGTGCTGACTCTCTCTCTCTCCCCCTCCCCTCAAGGTGCTGACTCTCTCTCTCCCTCCCCTCAAGGTGCTGACTCTCTCTCCCTCCCTCCCCTCAAGGTGCTGACTCTCTCTCCCCCTCCCCTCAAGGTGCTGACTCTCTCTCCCCCTCCCCTCAAGGTGCTGACTCTCTCTCTCTCCCCCTCCCCTCAAGGTGCTGACTCTCTCTCTCTCCCCCTCCCCTCAAGGTGCTGACTCTCTCTCTCTCCCCCTCCCCTCAAGGTGCTGACTCTCTCTCTCCCCCCTCAAGGTGCTGACTCTCTCTCTCCCCTCCCTCAAGGTGCTGACTCTCTCTCTCCCTCCCCTCAAGGTGCTGACTCTCTCTCTCCCTCCCCTCAAGGTGCTGACTCTCTCTCCCCCAAGGTGCTGACTCTCTCTCTCTCCCCTCAAGGTGCTGACTCTCTCTCCCCCTCCCCTCAAGGTGCTGACTCTCTCTCTCCCTCCCCTCAAGGTGCTGACTCTCTTCTCTCCTCCCCCTCCCCTCAAGGTGCTGACTCTCTCTCTCTCCCTCCCCTCAAGGTGCTGACTCTCTCTCCCCCTCCCCTCAAGGTGCTGACTCTCTCTCTCTCCCCTCCCCTCAAGGTGCTGACTCTCTCTCTCTCCCCCTCCCCTCAAGGTGCTGACTCTCTCTCTCTCTCTCTCCCCTCAAGGTGCTGACTCTCTCCCCCTCCCCTCAAGGTGCTGACTCTCTCTCTCCCCCTCCCCTCAAGGTGCTGACTCTCTCTCTCCCTCCCCTCAAGGTGCTGACTCTCTCTCTCCCTCCCCTCAAGGTGCTGACTCTCTCTCTCCCCCTCCCCTCAAGGTGCTGACTCTCTCTCCCCCTCCCCTCAAGGTGCTGACTCTCTCTCTCTCCCCTCCCCTCAAGGTGCTGACTCTCTCTCTCTCCCCTCCCCTCAAGGTGCTGACTCTCTCTCTCCTCCTCCCCTCAAGGTGCTGACTCTCTCTCTCCCCTCCCCTCAAGGTGCTGACTCTCTCTCTCCCCTCCCCTCAAGGTGCTGACTCTCTCTCTCCCCCTCCCCTCAAGGTGCTGACTCTCTCTCTCTCTCCCCTTAAGGTGCTGACTCTCTTCTCTCTCCCTCCCCTCAAGGTGCTGACTCTCTCTCTCCCCTCCCCTCAAGGTGCTGACTCTCTCTCCCCCTCCCCTCAGGTGCTGACTCTCTCTCTCCCTCCCTCAAGGTGCTGACTCTCTCTCTCCCTCCCCTCAAGGTGCTGACTCTCTCTCCCCCTCCCCTCAAGGTGCTGACTCTCTCTCTCCCCCTCCCCTCAAGGTGCTGACTCTCTCTCTCCCTCCCCTCAAGGTGCTGACTCTCTCTCTCTCTCCCTCCCCTCAAGGTGCTGACTCTCTCTCCCCCTCCCCTCAAGGTGCTGACTCTCTCTCTCTCCCCCTCCCCTCAAGGTGCTGACTCTCTCTCTCTCCCCTCAAGGTGCTGACTCTCTCTCCCTCCCCTCAAGGTGCTGACTCTCTCTCTCTCCCCTCCCCTCAAGGTGCTGACTCTCTCTCTCCCCCTCCCCTCAAGGTGCTGACTCTCTCCCCCTCCCCTCAAGGTGCTGACTCTCTCTCTCTCCCCCTCCCCTCAAGGTGCTGACTCTCTCTCTCCCCCTCCCCTCAAGGTGCTGACTCTCTCTCTCCCTCCCCTCAAGGTGCTGACTCTCTCTCCCCCTCCCCTCAAGGTGCTGACTCTCTCTCTCCCCCTCCCCTCAAGGTGCTGACTCTCTCTCTCTCCCTCCCTCCCCTCAAGGTGCTGACTCTCTCTCTCCCCTCCCCTCAAGGTGCTGACTCTCTCTCCCCTCCCCTCAAGGTGCTGACTCTCTCTCTCCCCTCCCCTCAAGGTGCTGACTCTCTCTCTCCCCTCCCCTCAAGGTGCTGACTCTCTCTCTCCCTCCCCTCAAGGTGCTGACTCTCTCTCCCCCCTCCCCTCAAGGTGCTGACTCTCTCTCCCCCTCCCCTCAAGGTGCTGACTCTCTCTCCCCTCCCCTCAAGGTGCTGACTACTCTCTCTCTCCCCCTCCCCTCAAGGTGCTGACTCTCTCTCTCTCCCCCTCCCCTCAAGGTGCTGACTCTCTCTCTCCCCTCCCCTCAAGGTGCTGACTCTCTCTCCCCCTCCCCTCAAGGTGCTGACTCTCTCTCTCTCCCCCTCCCCTCAAGGTGCTGACTCTCTCTCTCCCTCCCCTCAAGGTGCTGACTCTCTCTCTCCCTCCCCTCAAGGTGCTGACTCTCTCTCCCCCTCCCCTCAAGGTGCTGACTCTCTCTCTCCCCCTCCCCTCAAGGTGCTGACTCTCTCTCTCCCTCCCCACAAGGTGCTGACTCTCTCTCTCCCCTCCCCTCAAGGTGCTGACTCTCTCTCTCCCTCCCCCTCAAGGTGCTGACTCTCTCTCTCCCCTCCCCTCAAGGTGCTGACTCTCTCTCTCTCCCCCTCCCCTCAAGGTGCTGACTCTCTCTCTCTCCCCTCCCCTCAAGGTGCTGACTCTCTCTCTCCCCTCCCCTCAAGGTGCTGACTCTCTCTCTCCCCTCCCCTCAAGGTGCTGACTCTCTCTCTCCCCCTCCCCTCAAGGTGCTGACTCTCTCTCTCCCTCCCCTCAAGGTGCTGACTCTCTCTCTCCCCCTCCCCTCAAGGTGCTGACTCTCTCTCTCCCCCTCCCCTCAAGGTGCTGACTCTCTCTCTCTCCCCCTCCCCTCAAGGTGCTGACTCTCTCTCTCTCCCCTCAAGGTGCTGACTCTCTCTCCCCCTCCCCTCAAGGTGCTGACTCTCTCTCCCCCTCCCCTCAGGTGCTGACTCTCTCTCTCCCCTCCCCTGAAGGTGCTGACTCTCTCACTCTCTCCCCCTCCCTCAAGGTGCTGACTCTCTCTCTCCACCTCCGCTGAAGGTGCTGAGGCTCTCTCTCTCCCCCTCCCCTCAAGGTGCTGACTCTCTCTCTCTCTCCCCCTCAAGGTGCTGACTCTCTCTCCCCCTCCCCTCAGGTGCTCTGACTCTCTCTCTCCCCCTCCCCTCAAGGTGCTGACTCTCTCTCTCCCTCCCCTCAAGGTGCTGACTCTCTCTCTCCCCTCCCCTCAAGGTGCTGACTCTCTCCCCCCTCCCCTGCAGGTGCTGACTCTCTCTCCCCCTCCCCTCAAGGTGCTGACTCCTCTCTCCCCCTCCCCTCAAGGTGCTGACTCTCTCTCTCCCCTCCCTCAAGGTGCTGACTCTCTCTCTCCCCCTCCCCTCAAGGTGCTGACTCTCTCTCTCCCCCTCCCCTCAAGGTGCTGACTCTCTCTCCCCCTCCCCTCAAGGTGCTGACTCTCTCTCTCTCCCCTCCCCTCAAGGTGCTGACTCTCTCTCTCTCCCCCTCCCCTCAAGGTGCTGACTCTCTCTCTCTCCCTCCCCTCAAGGTGCTGACTCTCTCTCTCCCCCTCCCCTCAAGGTGCTGACTCTCTCTCTCCCCTCCCCTCAAGGTGCTGACTCTCTCTCTCCCCCTCCCCTCAAGGTGCTGACTCTCTCTCTCCCCTCCCCTCAAGGTGCTGACTCTCTCCCCCTCCCCTCAAGGTGCTGACTCTCTCTCTCTCTCCCCTCAAGGTGCTGACTCTCTCTCTCCCCCTCCCCTCAAGGTGCTGACTCTCTCTCTCTCCCTCCCTCAAGGTGCTGACTCTCTCTCTCTCTCCCTCCCCTCAAGGTGCTGACTCTCTCTCCCCCTCCCCTCAAGGTGCTGACTCTCTCTCTCCCCCTCCCCTCAAGGTGCTGACTCTCTCTCTCCCCCTCCCCTCAAGGTGCTGACTCTCTCTCCCTCTCCCCTCAAGGTGCTGACTCTCTCTCCCCCCCTCCCCTCAAGGGTGCTGACTCTCTCTCTCTCACCCTCCCCTCAAGGTGCTGACTCTCTCCCTCCTCCCCTCAAGGTGCTGACTCTCTCTCTCTCTCCCTCCCTCAAGGTGCTGACTCTCTCTCCCCCTCCCCTGAAGGTGCTGACTCTCTCTCTCCTCCCCTCAAGGCTGCTGACTCTCTCTCTCTCCCCTCCCCTCAAGGTGCTGACTCTCCTCTCTCTCCCCCTCCCCTCAAGGTGCCTGACTCTCTCTCTCCCCTCCCCTCAAGGTGCTGACTCTCTTCTCTCCCTCCCCTCAAGGTGCTGACTCTCTCTCTCCCCTCCCCTCAAGGTGCTGACTCTCTCTCCCCCCTCCCCTCAAGGTGCTGACTCTCTCTCCCCCTCCCCTCAAGGTGCTGACTCTCTCCCCCTCCCCTCAAGGTGCTGACTCTCTCTCTCCCCCTCCCCTCAAGGTGCTGACTCTCTCTCCCCCTCCCCTCAAGGTGCTGACTCTCTCTCTCCCTCCCTCAGGTGCTGACTCTCTCTCTCCCCTCCCCTCAAGGTGCTGACTCTCTCTCTCCCCTCCCCTCAAGGTGCTGACTCTCTCTCTCTCCTCCCCTCCCCTCAAGGTGCTGACTCTCTCTCTCTCCCTCCCCTCAAGGTGCTGACTCTCTCTCTCTCCCCCTCCCCTCAAGTTGCTGACTCTCTCTCCTCCCCTCCCTCAAGGTGCTGACTCTCTCTCTCCCCTCCCCTCAAGGTGCTGACTCTCTCTCTCCCTCCCTCAGGTGCTGACTCTCTCTCCCCTCCCTCAAGGTGCTGACTCTCTCTCTCTCCCCCTCCCCTGCAGGTGCTGACTCTCTCTCCTCTCCCCTCCCCTCAGGTGCGACTCTCTCTCTCCCCTCCCCTCAAGGTGCTGACTCTCTCTCTCCCTCCCCTCAAGGTGCTGACTCTCTCCTCTCCCCTCCCCTCAAGGTGCTGACTCTCTCTCTCCCCTCCCCTCAAGGTGCTGACTCCTCTCTCTCTCCCTCCCCTCAAGGTGCATGCCTCTCTCTCTCCCCTCCCCTCAAGGAGCTGACTCTCTCTCTCTCTCCCCTCAAGGTGCTGACTCTCTCTCTCCCTCCCCTCAAGGTGCTGACTCTCTCTCCCCCTCCCCTCAAGGTGCTGACTCTCTCTCTCTCCCCTCAAGGTGCTGACTCTCTCTCTCCCTCCCCTCAAGGTGCTGACTCTCTCTCTCTCCCCCTCCCCTCAAGGTGCTGACTCTCTCTCTCTCCCCCTCCCCTCAAGGTGCTGACTCTCTCTCTCTCCCCCTCCCCTCAAGGTGCTGACTCTCTCTCTCCCTCCCCTCAAGGTGCTGACTCTCTCTCTCTCCCCCTCCCCTCAAGGTGCTGACTCTCTCTCCCTCTCCCAAGGTGCTGACTCTCTCTCCCTCCCCTCAAGGTGCTGACTCTCTCTCCCTCTCCCCTCAAGGTGCTGACTCTCTCTCTCCCTCCCCTCAAGGTGCTGACTCTCTCTCCCTCTCCCCTCAAGGTGCTGACTCTCTCTCCCTCTCCCCTCAAGGTGCTGACTCTCTCTCTCTCCCTCCCCTCAAGGTGCTGACTCTCTCTCTCCCTCCCCTCAAGGTGCTGACTCTCTCTCTCCCCCTCCCCTCAAGGTGCTGACTCTCTCTCTCTCCCCCTCCCCTCAAGGTGCTGACTCTCTCTCTCTCTCTCCCCTGAAGGTGCTGAACCTCTCTCCCTCTGTCTCTCTCTCTCCCCCTCCCCTCAAGGTGATGACTCTCTCTCTCCCCTCCCCTGAAGGTGCTGACTCTCTCTCTCTCTCTCCCCCTCCCCTGAAGGTGCTGACTCTCTCTCTCTCCCCTCCCCTCAAGGTGCTGACTCTCTCTCTCCCCTCCCCTCAGGTGCTGACTCTCTCTCTCTCCCCCTCCCCCTCAAGGTGCTGACTCTCTCTCTCCCCTCCCTCAAGGTGCTGACTCTCTCTCTCCCCTCCCCTCAAGGTGCTGACTCTCTCTCCCCCTCCCCTCAAGGTGCTGACTCTCTCCTCCCCTCCCCTCAAGGTGCTGACTCTCTCTCCCCCTCCCCTCAAGGTGCTGACTCTCTCTCCCCTCCCCTCAAGGTGCTGACTCTCTCTCTCTCCCCCTCCCCTCAAGGTGCTGACTCTCTCTCCCCCTCCCCTCAAGGTGCTGACTCCTCTCTCTCCCCTCCCCTCAAGGTGCTGACTCTCTCTCCCCCTCCCCTCAAGGTGCTGACTCTCTCTCTCTCCCCCTCCCCTCAAGGTGCAGACTCTCTCTCTCTCCCTCCCCTCAAGGTGCTGACTCTCTCTCTCCCACTCCCCTCAAGGTGCTGACTCTCTCTCCCCCTCCCCTCAAGGTGCTGACTCTCTCTCTCCCTCCCCTCAAGGTGCTGACTCTCTCTCCTCCCCCTCCCCTCAAGGTGCTGACCCTCTCCTCCCCTCCCCTCAAGGTGCTGACTCTCTCTCTCCCCCTCCCCTCAAGGTGCTGACTCTCTCTCTCCCTCCCCTCAAGGTGCTGACTCTCTCTCTCTCCCCTCCCCTCAAGGTGCTGACTCTCTCTCACCCCTCCCCTCAAGGTGCTGACTCTCTCTCCCCCTCCCCTCAAGGTGCTGACTCTCTCTCTCTCCCCTCCCCTCAAGGTGCTGACTCTCTCTCCCCCTCCCCTCAAGGTGCTGACTCTCTCTCTCCCCCTCCCCTCAAGGTGCTGACTCTCTCTCTCCCCTCCCCTCAAGGTGCTGACTCTCTCTCTCCCCTCCCCTCAAGGTGCTGACTCTCTCTCCCTCCCCTCAAGGTGCTGACTCCTCTCTCCCCTCCCCTCAAGGTGCTGACTCTCTCTCCCCCTCCCCTCAAGGTGCTGACTCTCTCTCTCTCTCACCCTCCCCTCAAGGTGCTGACTCTCTCTCTCTCTCCCCCTCCCCTCAAGGTGCTGAACTCTCTCTCTCTCCCCCTCCCCTGAAGTTGCTGACTCTCTCTCTCTCCTCCCTCAAGGTGCTGACTCTCTCTCTCCCCCTCCCCTCAAGGTGCTGACTCTCTCTCTCCCTCCCCTCAAGGTGCTGACTCTCTCTCCTCTCCCCCTCAAGGTGCTGACTCTCTCTCCCCCTCCCCTCAAGGTGCTGACTCTCTCTCTCCCTCCCCTCAAGGTGCTGACTCTCCTCTCTCCCCCTCCCCTCAAGGTGCTGACTCTCTCTCTCCCCTCTCCCCTCAAGGTGCTGACTCTCTCTCTCTCCCTCCCTCAAGGTGCTGACTCTCTCTCTCTCCCCCTCCCCTCAAGGTGCTGACTCTCTCTCTCCCTCCCCTCAAGGTGCTGACTCTCTCTCTCCTCCCCTCAAGGTGCTGACTCTCTCTCCCCTCCCCCTCAAGGTGCTGACTCAAGGTGCTGACTCTCTCTCTCCCATCCCCTCAAGGTGCTGACTCTCTCTCTCCCCCTCCCTCAAGTGCTGACTCTCTCCTCTCCCCTCCCTCAAGGTGCTGACTCTCTCTCCCTCCCCTCAAGGTGCTGACTCTCTCTCTCCCCTCCCCTCAAGGTGCTGACTCTCTCTCTCCCCCTCCCCTCAAGGTGCTGACTCTCTCTCCCCTCCCCTCAAGGTGCTGACTCTCTCTCTCCCCTCCCTCAAGGTGCTGACTCTCTCTCTCCCCTCCCCTCAAGGTGCTGACTCTCTCTCTCTCCCCTCCCCTCAAGGTGCTGACTCTCTCTCTCCCTCCCTCAAGGTGCTGACTCTCTCTCTCCCTCCCCTCATGGTGCTGACTCTCTCTCCCCTCCCCTCAAGGTGCTGACTCTCTCTCTCCCCTCCCCTCAAGGTGCTGACTCTCTCTCTCCCCCTCCCCTCAAGGTGCTGACTCTCTCTCCCCCTCCCCTCAAGGTGCTGACTCTCTTCCCCTCCTCCCCTCAAGGTGCTGTCTCTCTCTCTCCCCCTCCCCTCAAGGTGCTGACTCTCTCTCCCCCTCCCCTCAAGGTGCTGACTCTCTCTCTCCCCCTCCCCTCAAGGTGCTGACTCTCTCTCTCTCCCCCTCCCCTCAAGGTGCTGACTCTCTCTCCCTCCCCTCAAGGTGCTGACTCTCTCTCTCCCTCCCCTCAAGGTGCTGACTCTCTCTCTCTCTCCCTCCCCTCAAGGTGCTGACTCTCTCTCTCCCTCCCCTCAAGGTGCTGACTCTCTCTCTCCCCCTCCCCTCAAGGTGCTGACTCTCTCTCCCTCTCCCCTCAAGGTGCTGACTCTCTCTCCCCCTCCCCTCAAGGTGCTGACTCTCTCTCTCTCCCCCTCCCCTCAAGGTGCTGACTCTCTCTCTCCCCCCTCCCCTCAAGGTGCTGACTCTCTCTCTCCCTCCCCTCAAGGTGCTGACTCTCTCTCTCTCCCCCTCCCCTCAAGGTGCTGACTCTCTCTCCCCCTCCCCTCAAGGTGCTGACTCTCTCTCTCCCTCCCCTCAAGGTGCTGACTCTCTCTCTCCCTCCCCTCAAGGTGCTGACTCTCTCTCCCCCTCCCCTCAAGGTGCTGACTCTCTCTCCCTCCCTCAAGGTGCTGACTCTCTCTCTCTCCCCCTCCCCTCAAGGTGCTGACTCTCTCTCTCCCCTCCCCTCAAGGTGCTGACTCTCTCTCCACCTCCCCTCAAGATGCTGACTCTCTCTCACTCTCCCCCTCCCCTCAAGGTGCTGACTCTCTCTCTCCCTCCCCTCAAGGTGCTGACTCTCTCTCCCTCCCCTCAAGGTGCTGACTCTCTCTCCCCCTCCCCTCAAGGTGCTGACTCTCTCTCTCCCTCCCCTCAAGGTGCTGACTCTCTCTCTCCCACTCCCCTCAAGGTGCTGACTCTCTCTCCCCCTCCCCTCAAGGTGCTGACTCTCTCTCTCCCTCCCCTCAAGGTGCTGACTCTCTCTCTCCCTCCCCTCAAGGTGCTGACTCTCTCTCCCCCTCCCCTCAAGGTGCTGACTCTCTCTCTCTCCCTCCCCTCAAGGTGCTGACTCTCTCTCCCCCTCCCCTCAAGGTGCTGACTCTCTCTCCCCCTCCCCTCAAGGTGCTGACTCTCTCTCTCCCTCCCCTCAAGGTGCTGACTCTCTCTCCCCCCTCCCCTCAAGGTGCTGACTCTCTCTCTCTCCCCCTCCCCTCAAGGTGCTGACTCTCTCTCTCTCCCCCTCCCCTCAAGGTGCTGACTCTCTCTCCCCCTCCCCTCAAGGTGCTGACTCTCTCTCCCCCTCCCCTCAAGGTGCTGACTCTCTCCCCCTCCCCTCAAGGTGCTGACTCTCTCTCTCTCCCCCTCCCCTCAAGGTGCTGACTCTCTCTCCCCCTCCCCTCAAGGTGCTGACTCTCTCTCCCCCTCCCCTCAAGGTGCTGACTCTCTCTCTCTCCCCCTCCCCTCAAGGTGCTGACTCTCTCGTCTCCCTCCCCTCGAAGGTGCTGACTCTCTCTCTCCCTCCCCTCAAGGTGCTGACTCTCTCTCTCTCCCCCCTCCCCTCAAGGTGCTGACTCTCTCTCTCCCCCCTCCCCTCAAGGTGCTGACTCTCTCTCTCTCCCCCTCCCCTCAAGGTGCTGACTCTCTCTCTCCCTCCCCTCAAGGTGCTGACTCTCTCTCTCTCCCCCTCCCCTCAAGGTGCTGACTCTCTCTCCCCCTCCCCTCAAGGTGCTGACTCTCTCTCCCCCTCCCCTCAAGGTGCTGACTCTCTCTCTCCCCCTCCCCTCAAGGTGCTGACTCTCTCTCCCCCTCCCCTCAAGGTGCTGACTCTCTCTCTCCCTCCCCTCAAGGTGCTGACTCTCTCTCTCCCTCCCCTCAAGGTGCTGACTCTCTCTCTCCCTCCCCTCAAGGTGCTGACTCTCTCTCTCCCTCTCCCCTCAAGGTGCTGACTCTCCTCTCTCCCTCTCCCTCAAGGTGCTGACTCTCTCTCTCTCCCCCTCCCCTCAAGGTGCTGACTCTCTCTCTCTCCCCTCAAGGTGCTGACTCTCTCTCTCCCCCTCCCTCAATGTGCTGACTCTCTCTCTCTCTCCCTCCCCTCAGGTGCTGACTCTCTCTCTCTCCCCCTCCCCCCAAGGTGCTGACTCTCTCTTCCCCTCCCCTGAAGGTGCTGACTCTCTCTCCCCCTCCCCTCAAGGTGCTGACTCTCTCTCTCCCTCCCTCAAGGTGCTGACTCTCTCTCTCTTCCCTCCCCTCAAGGGTGCTGACTCTCCTCTCTCCCCCTCCCCTCAAGGTGCTGACTCTCTCTCTCCTCCCCTCAAGGTGCTGACTCTCTCTCTCTCCCCTCCCCTCAAGGTGACTGACCTCCTCGTGCTGACCTCTCTCCCCCTCCCCTCAAGGTGCTGACTCTCTCCTCCCCCTCCCCCTCAAGGGTGCTGACTCTCTCTCTCCCCCTCTTCCCCTCAAGGTGCTGGACTCTCTCTCCCCTCCCCTCAAGGTGCTGACCTCCTCTCTCTCTCCCTCCTCCCTCAAGGTGCTGACCTCTCCTCATCCCCCTCCCCTCAAGGTGCTGACTCTCTCTCTCTCTCTCCTCCCCTCTCAAGTGTGCTGACTCTCTCCCCTCCCCTCAAGGTGCTGACTCTCTCTCTCTCCTCATCAAGTGCTGACTCTTCTCTCTCTCCCCCTCCCCTCAAGGTGCTGACTCTCTCTCTCCCCCTCCCTCAAGGTGCTGACGTCTCTCTCTCCCCCTCCCCTCAAGGTGCTGACTCTCTCTCTCTCCCTCCCTCCCCTCAAGGTGCTGACTCTCTCTCTGCCCCTCCCCTGCAGGTGCTGACTCTCTCTCTCCCCCTCCCCTCAAGGTTCTGACTCTCTCTCTCCCCCTCCCCTCATGGTGCTGACCTCTCTCTCTCCCATCCCCCTCAAGGTGCTGACTCTCTCTCTCCCCTCCCCCTCAAGGTGCTGACTCTCTCTCTCCTCTCCCTCAAGGTGCTGACTCCTCTCTCCCTCTTCCCCCTCAAGGTGCGACTCTCTCTCTCTCCCTCCCCTCAAGGTGCTGACTCTCTCTCCCTCCCCTCAAGGTGCTGACTCTCTCTCTCTCTCTCCCTCCCCTCAAGGTGCTGACTCTCTCTCTCCCCCTCCCCTCAAGGTGCTGACTCTCTCTCTCAGGACCCCCTCCTCCCCTCAAGGTGCTGACTCTCTCTCCCCTCCCCTCAAGGTGCTGACTCTCTCTCCCCCTCCCCTCATGGTGCTGACTCTCTCTCTCTCCCCTCCCCTCAAGGTGCTGACTCTCTCTCTCCCCCTCCCCTCAAGGTGCTGACTCTCTCCCCCTCCCCTCAAGGTGCTGACTCTCTCCCCCTCCCCTCAAGGTGCTGACTCTCTCTCTCTCTCTCCCCTCAAGGTGCTGACTCTCTCTCTCCCTCCCCTCAAGGTGCTGACTCTCTCTCTCCCTCCCCTCAAGGTGCTGACTCTCTCCCCCTCCCCTCAAGGTGCTGACTCTCTCTCCCCCTCCCCTCAAGGTGCTGACTCTCTCTCCCCCTCCCCTCAAGGTGCTGACTCTCTCTCCCCTCCCCTCAAGGTGCTGACTCTCTTCTCCCCTCCCCTCAAGGTGCTGACTCTCTCTCCCCCTCCCCTCAAGGTGCTGACTCTCTCTCTCTCCCTCCCCTCAAGGTGCTGACTCTCTCTCCCTCCCCTCAAGGTGCTGACTCTCTCTCCCCCTCCCCTCAAGGTGCTGACTCTCTCCCCCTCCCCTCAAGGTGCTGACTCTCTCTCCCCCTCCCCTCAAGGTGCTGACTCTCTCTCTCCTCCCCTCAAGGTGCTGACTCTCTCTCCCCCTCCCCTCAAGGTGCTGACTCTCTCTCTCCCTCCCCTCAAGGTGCTGACTCTCTCTCCCCCTCCCCTCAAGGTGCTGACTCTCTCTCTCCCCCTCCCCTCAAGGTGCTGACTCTCTCTCCCCCTCCCCTCAAGGTGCTGACTCTCTCTCTCCCTCCCCTCAAGGTGCTGACTCTCTCTCTCTCCCTCCCTCCCCTCAAGGTGCTGGCTCTCTCTCTCTCCCCCTCCCCTCAAGGTGCTGACTCTCTCTCCCCCTCCCCTCAAGGTGCTGGCTCTCTCTCTCTCCCCCTCCCCTCAAGGTGCTGACTCTCTCTCTCTCCCTCCCTCCCCTCAAGGTGCTGGCTCTCTCTCTCCCTCCCCTCAAGGTGCTGACTCTCTCTCCCCCTCCCCTGAAGTCTCTGGCTCACTTTCCCCCTCCCCTGAAGTCTCTGGCTCACTCTCCCCCTCCCCTGAAGTCTCTGGCTCACTCTCCCCCTCCCCTGAAGTCTCTGGCTCACTCTCCCCCTCCCCTGAAGTCTCTGGCTCACTCTCCCCCTCCCCTGAAGTCTCTGGCTCACTCTCCCCCTCCCCTGAAGTCTCTGGCTCACTCTGCCCCTCCCCTGAAGTCTCTGGCTCACTCTGTTACTGCTTGGGCAGATGGTCTACCCGCTTTCCTTTCCACTGATGTGACAGATTTTGGATACTCACCAGCTCTTTCGTAATCGTTTGCAGGCTGTTTGGCTTGCCCGGCTTAGCAACGCACACAGATCACTCAGCAAATAGCCCTGGGGACAAAGGGCAGATATACCGTCATCACAAACATCGTCATCACAAACATCAATATCACAGGCCTCATCAGCACCCACCTCAGAGACCCTAGTTGCAGTCAAGTACTGACCCAGTCGAACCTGCACGGTTTTTAAAAGGCAAATCATGTTTGACTAATCCAATTGAACTTTCTGATGAAATAACAGAGAAGTTAGGTGCAGGAAATGCGATGGATGTTGTCTATATGGATCTTAAGGGAATGTTTGTCAAAGCACCACATAACAGGCTGGTTAACAAAATAGAGGCTCATGGAATAGGCGGGTCAGTGTCAACTTGGATAAAAAAAAATTGGCTTAAGGACAGAAAAAAAGCATTTTCTCACACTTTTTTGAACCGGAGGATGGTTAATGGTGCTGTTCCCTCAGAGTCAGTGCTAGGGCCACTGCTTTATTTGCTACAGATAAGTGACTTGGATATTGGAATACTTAGGGAAATTTCAACATTTGCTGATCGTCCCAAACTTGGAGGAGTGGCAAACAGTGAGGAATCACCTGCAACAGGACATAGATAGGCTGGCAGAATAGGCAGGCCCGTGACAGATGGAATTTCATACGCTGGAGTGTCAGCTGATGCATTTTGTCAGAAGGGATGGGGGGGGAACCATATAGACTTAATGACTCAGTTCTGAGACTGTGCAGGAACAGAGGGGTCACGTGCATCAATCTTTGAAGGTGGCAGGACATACTGAAAGTGGTTATGTCCTCTTCACAATTTACTTCCCTACCCATCTTTGTGTCATCAGCAAATTTGGCAACCATCCCGTCATCTCTTCATCCAACTCATTTATATAAATTGCAAACAGTTGAGGTCCCAGCACTGATCCCTGTGGCACACCTCTCGTCACATCCTGCCAAACAGGAAAAGACCCATTTATGCCTCTTCTTTGCTTCCTGTTAGTCAGCCAATCTTCTACCCGTGCCAATAAGTTACCCCCTATAGAGTACTTGTAATGGAGGACTTTGATTATCCTAATATAGATTGGGACAGTCATAGTGCAAAGAGCAGAGAAGGGCAAGAGTTCCTAGAATGTGTTCAGGAGAATTTTCTATAGCAGTATGTTTCCAGTCCAATGAGAAAGGAGGCACTGCTAAACCTGGTTCCTGGGAATCAGGTGGGGCAAGTGGCAGTGGAAGAGCATTTAGGGGACAGTGTACATTGTGTCATAAGGTTTAGGTTGGCTATGAAAAAGAACAAGGATCAATCGAGATTAAGAATAATTAACTGGGGGGAAGCCAACTTCAGTGGGATAAAAATGAATCAGGCCCAGGTAAATTGGCATCATAAAACTAGATGTGAACAATGGATAGCCTTTTGGGGGAGATGGTGCAAGAACAGTGAAGGTATATTCCCACAAAGGAGAACATTAGGCAAACAAATCCTGCGCTCTTTGCATGAGTTAAAGACTGAGTTGAAGCAGAAAAAGTGTGCTGATGAGAGATGTCAGGTTGCTAATACAATTGAGAGCCAGGCTGAATATAGAAGGCTCAGTGGGGAACTGAAAATGCAAATAAGAGAAGCAGGCAAGTTATGCTGAACCGCTGTAAAGCTTTGGTTGGGCACCAATCTATTGCATCCAGTTCTGGTCACCAAACCGTAGGAAAGATGTGAAGGTCCTTGAGAGGGTGCGGAGGAGATTTATCAGAATGGTCCCAGGGTTGGGGGGATTTTAGCTGCAGGGTTCAGTTGGAGAAGCTGGAGTTGTTCCCCTTGGGGCAAAGGAGAGTGAGGGGAGATTTGATAGAGGTGGGAAAAGTTTAGATAAGGTAGACAAAGAAAAGCTGTTCCTAATAGCTGATGGTACAAGGACTATGGGACAGATGACAGTAATGTCACTGGACTAGTAATCCAGAGCCCCAGGCGAATGCTCTGGGGGACATGGGTTCAAATCCCACCACAGCAGCTGGCGGAATTTAAATTCAATTAATAATCTTTAGGGAGGGAAATCTGCTGTCCTTACCTGGTCTGGCCTACATGTGACTCCAGACCCACAGCAATGTGGTTGGCTCTTAACTGCCCTCTGAAATGGCCCAGCAAGCCACTCAGTTCAAGGGTAATTAGGCATGGGCAACAAATGCTGGCATTGTCAGTGATTCCCACATCTAATGAAAGCAGAAAAAACACAGATTTAAGTCTCTGAAGAATGGTCATAGGGACTTGAACCGTTAACTCTGCTTCTCTCTCCAGATGCTGTCAGACCTGCTGAGTTTTTCCAGCATTTTCTGACTTTGTCACAGATTTAACGCTTTGGCCAAGAGATACACGGGGAATATGAGGAATAAGCTTATTTCACAGCGACTGGTAATGAGGCATATGGGACACTTGCCTTTATCAATCGAGGCATAGATTACAAAAGTAGGAAGGTCATGTTGGAGTTGTATAGAACCTTGGTGAGGCCACAGCTGGAGTACTGTGTGCAGTTCTGGTCGCCACATTATAGGAAGGATGTGATTGCACTGGAGGGGGTACAGAGGAGATTCACCAGGATGTTAGCTGGGATGAAACATTTAAGTTATGAAGAGAGGTTGGATAGACTTGGGTTGTTTTTGTTGGAGCAGAGAAGACTGAGGGGTGACCTGATCGAGGTGTACAAGATTATGAGGGGCATGGACAGGGTGGATAGGGAGCAGCTGTTCCCCTTAGTTGAAGGGTTAGTCACGAGGGGGCATAAGTTCAAGGTGAGGGGCAGGAGGTTTAGGGGGGATGTGAGGAAAAACTTTTTTACCCAGAGGGTGGTGAGGGTCTGGAATGCACTGCCTGGGAGGGTGGTGGAGGCGTATTGCCTCACATCCTTTAAAAAGTACCTGGATGAGCACTTGGCACATCATAACATTCAAGGCTATGGGCCAAGTGCTGGTAAATGGGATTAGGTAGGTAGGTCAGGTGTTTCTCACGTGTCGGTGCAGACTCGATGGGCTGAAGGGCCTCTTCTGCACTCTGATTCTGTGATTGTGTGTGAGACCTGGAACTCATTACCAATGAGGGTAGTGGAAGCAGAGAAGGCTGAGGGGATTGAGCAGGGGGGTAGTGGGACTCACTAGATTGCTCGGAGGGCCAGCATGTATTCAAGGAGGCCATTCGGTCCATCATGTGCCATAAAGACTCTTGACTCCGAACTGATTTATTCCTAACTCTTGATTACCTTGTACTGACTGACTCTGACACTCGGACAGCCTGTACTGATTGACTCTGACCCTCGGACAGCCTGTACTGATTGAATCTGACCCTCGGACAGCCTGTACTGATTGACTCTGACCCTCGGACAGCCTGTACTGATTGACTCTGACCCTCGGACAGCCTGTACTGATTGACTCTGACCCTCGGACAGCCTGTACTGATTGACTCTGACCCTCGGACAGCCTGTACTGATTGACTCTGACCCTCGGACAGCCTGTACTGATTGACTCTGACCCTCAGACAGCCTGTGCTGATTGACTCTGACCCTCGGACAGCCTGTGCTGATTGACTCTGACCCTCGGAGAGCCTGTACTGATTGACTCTGACCCTCAGACAGCCTGTACTGATTGACTCTGACCCTCGGTCACCCTGTACTGTTAGGAAATAGAGATAGTTTAAGTTAGTTATTTGGTATTTGTGGCTGTTAGGAATGAGTTTTAACTTTAATGTTTAAGTTTGACTTGTATTTCTGTATCTGTGTGTTAAGAAAGGTCAAATTGAGTTTTGTTTTTTTTTCACTTTAAAAGGTGCCTGCATTTCTAATGAGAGTTTTACGCATCTAAGCTAAGTAAAGCAAACAAGGGGAAAAAGAACTGGGCTGTTGCCTAGCACCAGAGGTCCTGAGAGGCAGGTCCCTCCCACAGACACACTGAGAAAAAACTAGAAACAGCAGTTTTATTTGGAAGCTGTTTGAGTTCAGTTGCTTTTGAAAGTAGCTGCCAGGAGAGACTGGAGCAAAGAGGACAAATAGCCAGTCTCAAACTCCCAGGGAGGGGAAATAGAGAAAGTCCTGAGCAGACCTTCTAGTCAAAGGCAGGACAGGAACCTGGAAAAGGTCCCGTTAATGAAGTTAAGAATGATGGGCAGAGAGAAAGACTCCAAGCTTCAGATTTAAAGAGACAAAACCTGCAGCAAGAAAATTTAAACCGACAACAGCTTGCAAGAGGCTAGAAGGTCCAAAGAGACAACTGTAGGTCTGTAACTCTTTGCTATGGGCATTTGAAGCAGTGGTGTACTGTTGACAGTTGAGTCAGTGAGAGACAACTTGATTGCATGTGGTGACCCGGGGCGAGGAACATCAAAGGAGAGTTTGAAACCCTGGAGGGACACTTGCGGAAGGCGTCTGAGAGAAAGCGTCAGTTCGGGAGATTCCAAAGTGAGTTCTTAGAGAGTGGAGATTGGAAACTCTCATGTGAAAGACAGATTTAAGTGAGACTGGTTGGCTCATGGTGTGAAAGCGTCAGGGGGGAGTTGAGGAGAGATCCATAAGATCTGGTTGAGGTGGCATCTGTCAATTGAGGTCAGAGTGTGGTGTGTCTGACCACAGAATGCTTATTGGTTTACATGGACTGTGTACTTCCTGTGAACATTAGAATATAAGATAGCTTTTGTAACTTGTGTTATCCTTACAAATCTGTACATATCTGTAAAGGTGTGGTTGCGGGTGAAGGAGTATTGTAATATAGTTCATCTGCTCTTGCTAATAAACGTTTTATTCTTTTGTTAATAGTTCATTAGCTGACCCCTGTGCCTCTGTTCAGTAGTCACTCCCCATGTATCTAAACAAACAAATTAAAGTTAGGGTTTATCAAGCTGGGTTCCACCCTGAGATCAGGCCTGTCCAGGGGTAACCTCAGATGGGATCATAATAGTACTGACTGACCCTGACCCTCGGTCACCCTGTAATGATTGACCCTGACCCTCGGTCACCCTGTACTGATTAAATCAAACCCTCAGTCACCCTGTAATGATTGACTCTGACCTCGGTCACCCTGTACTGATTGACCCTGACCCTCGATCACCCTGTAATGATTGACCCTGACCCTCGGTCACCCTGTAATGATTGACCCTGACCCTCGGTCACCCTGTACTGATTAAATCAAACCCTCGGTCACCCTGTAATGATTGACTCTGACCTCGGTCACCCTGTACTGATTGACCCTGACCCTCGATCACCCTGTAATGATTGACCCTGACACTTGGTCACCCTGTAATGATTGACCCTGACCCTCATTCACCCTGCAATGATTGACCCTGACCCTCGGTCACCCTGTAATGATTGACCCTGACCCTCGGTCACCCTGTAATGATTGACCCTGACCCTCAGTCACCCTGTAATGATTGATCCTGACCCTCGGTCACCCTGTAATGATTGACCCTGACCCTCGGTCACCCTGTAATGATTGACCCTGACCCTCGGTCACCCTGTAATGATTGACTCTGACCGTTGGACAGCCTGTACTGATCGACTCTGACCCTCAGTCACCCTGTAATGATTGACTCTGACCCTCGATCACCCTGTAATGATTGACTCTGACCGTTGGACAGCCTGTACTGATTGACTCTGAGCCTCAGTCACCCTGTAGTGATTGACTCTGAGCCTGTACTGATCAGGATCTCAGTTGCTTTGTTTGTTGTCCCCTGCAGTGTTTACCTCCTGGGATACTCACAGCCGTTAGCTTAGCTAGCTTTCCGAGATTGACATCTTTGCCCAGAGGGAGATCGGTACTGAGTGTTCCTATTATCAGCTTCCTCTGCTCTTCAGACAGAGTCTCCATCGCTAGCTCATGCAGAAACAGGGTCTGTACATCAGCAAACAGATCCTGCAGCCGGCCAACCGTCCCAACCACCACGACAGGGTAATCACTGAAACCAATCAGAGAGAGAGAGAGAGAGACACTGTCCTGACCAATCAGATACAGAGGGGTGGGGCACACAATTCACAGACCAATCAGATACAGGATGGGGTGGGTCCACACACACTGCGCAGACCAATCATACGCAGAGGAGGTGGAGGCTCAGACAGGGACAAGCCTGAGAAGAACAGGGGCAGGCTATACACCCTGTCAGGATGCTCCACCATTCAATACAATCAGGTCTGTTCTCCTATCTCAACTCTATTTTGTCACAGTATCCCCAAATTCTTTAATTCTTGTTGCATCCAAATTCTATCCTTTCTAATTCTTTTAAAAATCCAAGTAAAACAGCTTTGACTCTGCCTAATCATTCTGTGTTTTTCTAACTGCCCTCTTACCACTTCCTTAATAATGGATTCCAGCACTTTCCTGGCGACTGATGTCAGACTACCTGGTTTCTATCTTTCCCTCCTCTCTTAAACAACAGTGTTATGTTTGCCAACTGCCAATCCACTGGGACTGTTTGAGAATCCAGAGGATTTTGGAAAATCATTACTAGCACATTCAATACCTCTTTCAGAACCCAAGGGATGCAGCCATCAGGTCCCGGGAATCTTTTTTGACCATTAGTTTCTCCAGTACTCGTTGCTTATTAATAATTACTTTTAAGTCCCCCACTCTCCTTAGATCCTGGGTCCCCCGCTATTTTTGGAATGGTTTTTGTTTCTTCCACTGTAAAGACAGATACAAATTATTTGTTTCACATCTCTGCTACTTTCTTAATCTCCATTGTAATTTTACTGTCTCAGCCTCTGAGCTACAAAGGTCTACTTTAGCTACTCTCTTCCTTTTTACAGACTTATAGAAGATCCCACTGCCTGTTTTTATATTTCATGCTAGTTTACTCCCAGAGTCTATTTTTTCCTTCTATTGTATTTTTTGCTGGTTTCTCATTCTTCCCCAGTCTTCAGGCTGACATTATAAAATCCCTTCTTTTTATCCAATACAATGCTTAATCTCTTCAGCTCTCCACTGATGGGTCATTTTGCCGTGGAGTTTTAATTTCTCAATGGAATGTATATTGTTTGAGAATTACGACCTCTCTCTTTAAATGTTCATTATTACACTTGTACCATCATACCTTTAAATCCAATTTCACAATCTCCTTTGCCCGTCACACTGTGAGGGACTAACACCTCATCCTGTATATTTTACTCATAAAATATACAGAGATATGTTCATTGCAAATCAAAACACCTTTCTGTTTACAGACGGTGGTGAGAGGAGAAATTAGTGATGTGTAAATTAACTTAATTGGCTTTAAATATAAGTTCAATACTATAGGTTCAGACTTAGGTACATTACATTCAGACATTAATCTCAACATTAAATTCTATCACCTTATGATCATTCATTGGCCAAGGATTCCTTACTCTCATTACACAAGACACCGTCTAAAAAAAGCCTGTTCCTGATTCAAATTCAGGGGAAGGCTGACAGAAACTGAGACAAACAAATCAGATGGAGAACAGGGAGGAGCAGAGGCTCAGACAGGGGGGTTAAATCAGTCAGAGAGGGCCACCCGACACATGCACAAACAATCAATAGATGAAGTGTACGGCCATACTGGTGAGTCAGAGCGAGATCCTTCATGAAGTGGTGGAGGGAAGAAATCAAACGTGAATCTTCCCCGACTCCATCACGTTCTCTCCCAATCATCACAAGATGGCGCAGCAGCAGAATGCAGGGACGGTGAAGGTCAGCTTCTGAAAAGGCAGCTTGGAGTTTCGCTTCAGAGGCACCAGTGGAATCAGCACAAAGACACACACAGTCCACCTGGAGGGAAAATCCAGAGTCAGTACAGAGACACACACAGTCCCTGGGGGAGAATCCAGAATCAGTACAGAGACACACACAGTCCCTGGGGAGAATCCAGAGTCAGTACAGAGACACACACAGTCCACCTGGAGGGAGAATCCAGAGTCAGTACAGAGACACACACAGTCCCTGGGGGAGAATCCAGAGTCAGTACAGAGACACACACAGTCCCTGGGGGAGAATCCAGAGCCAGTACAGAGACACACACAGTCCCTGGGGAGAATCCAGAGTCAGTACAGAGACACACACAGTCCCTGGGGGACAATCCAGAGTCAGTACAGAGACACACACAGTCCCTGGGGGAGAATCCAGAGTCAGTACAGAGACACACACAGTCCCTGGGGGAGAATCCAGAGTCAGTACAGAGACACACACAGTCCCTGGAGGGAGAATCCAGAGTCAGTACAGAGACACACACAGTCCCTGGGGAGAATCCAGGGTCAGTACAGAGAGACACATAGTCCCTGGGGAGAATCCAGGGTCAGTACAGAGACACACACAGTCCCTGGGGGAGAATCCAGAGCCAGTACAGAGACACACACAGTCCCTGGGGAGAATCCCGAGTCAGTACAGAGACACACACAGTCCCTAGAGGGGAATCCAGAGTCAGTACAGAGACACACACAGTCCCTGCGGGAGAAACCAGAGTCAGTACAGAGACACACACAGTCCCTGGAGGGGAATCCAGAGTCAGTACAGAGACACACACAGTCCCTGGGGGACAATCCAGAATCAGTACAGAGACACACACAGTCCCTGGGGAGAATCCAGGGTCTGTACAGACACACACACAGTCCCTGGGGGACAATCCAGAATCAGTACAGAGACACACACAGTCCCTGGGGAGAATCCAGGGTCAGTACAGAGACACACACAGTCTCTGGGGAGAATCCAGGGTCGGTACAGAGACACACACAGTCTCTGGGGGAGAATCCAGAGTCAGTACAGAGACACACACAGTCCCTGGGGGAGAATCCAGAGTCAGTACAGAGACACACACAGTCCCTGGGGAGAATCCAGAGTCAGTACAGAGACACACACAGTCCCTGGGGAGAATCCAGAGTCAGTACAGAGACACACACTGTCCCTGGGGGACAATCCAGAATCAGTACAGAGACACACACAGTCCCTGGGGAGAATCCAGAGTCAGTACAGAGACACACACAGTCCCTGGGGGAGAAACCAGAGTCAGTACAGAGACACACACAGTCCACCTGGAGGGAGAATCCAGAGTCAGTAAAGAGACACACACAGTCCCAAGGGGAGAATCCAGAGTCAGTACAGAGACACACACAGTCCACCTGGAGGGAGAATCCAGAGTCAGTAAAGAGACACACACAGTCCCAAGGGGAGAATCCAGAGTCAGTACAGAGACACACACAGTCCCTGGGGGGAATCCAGAGGCAGTACAGAGACACACACAGTCCCTGGGGGGAATCCAGAGTCAGTACAGAGAAACACACAGTCCCTGCGGGAGAATCCAGAGTCAGTACAGAGACACACACAGTCCCTGGGGGAGAATCCAGAGTCAGTACAGAGACACACACAGTCCCTGGGGGAGAATCCAGAGTCAGTACAGAGACACACACAGTCCCTGGGGGAGAATCCAGAGTCAGTACAGAGACACACACAGTCCCTGGGGGAGAATCCAGAGTCAGTACAGAGACACACACAGTCCCTGGAGGGAGAATCCAGAGTCAGTACAGAGACACACACAGTCCCTGGGGGAGAATCCAGAGTCAGTACAGAGACACACACAGTCCCTGGGGGAGAATCCAGAGTCAGTACAGATACACACACAGTCCCTGGGGGAGAATCCAGAGTCAGTACAGAGACACACACAGTCCCTGGGGGAGAATCCAGAGTCAGTACAGAGACACACACAGTCCCTGGAGGGAGAATCCAGAGTCAGTATAGAGACACACACAGTCCCTGGGGGACAATCCAGAGTCAGTACAGAGACACACACAGTCCCTGGGGGACAATCCAGAGTCAGGACAGAGACACAGACAGTCCCTGGGGAGAATCCAGAGTCAGTACAGAGACACACACATTCCTGGGGGAGAATCCAGAGTCAGTACAGAGACACACACAGTCCCTGGGGAGAATCCAGAGTCAGTACAGAGACACATACAGTCCGTGGGGAGAATCCAGAGTCAGTACAGAGACACACACAGTCCCTGCGGGAGAATCCAGAGTCAGTACAGAGACACAGACAGTCCCTGCGGGAGAAACCAGAGTCAGTACAGAGACACACACAGTCCCTGGGGGACAATCCACAGTCAGTTCAGAGACACACACAGTCCCTGGGGGGAATCCAGAGTCAGTACAGAGACACACACAGTCCCTGGGGGGAATCCAGAGTCAGTACAGAGACACACACAGTCCCTGCGGGAGAATCCAGAGTCAGTACAGAGACACACACAGTCCCTGGGGAGAATCCAGAGTCAATACAGAGACACACACAGTCCGTGGGGAGAATCCAGGGTCAGTACAGAGACACACACAGTCCCTGGGGGAGAATCCAGGGTCTGTACAGAGACACACACAGTCCCTGGGGAGAATCCAGAGTCTGTACAGAGACACACACAGTCCCTGGGGGAGAATCCAGAGTCAGTACAGAGACACACACAGTCCCTGGGGGAGAATCCAGGGTCTGTACAGAGACACACACAGTCCCTGGGGGAGAATCCAGAGTCAGTACAGAGACACACACAGTCTGTGGGGAGAATCCAGAGTCAGTACAGAGACACATTCCATTACACCACAACATCTGCACACACAACTTGCAGTCACTTTACCTGGTTGCCTGCACTGACCTGTACCAAATGCAGGTTGAGCCTGGAGCTGGTGGCTTGAAGCACAGTGGTCTTCCCGCTACCACTCGGACCCCACAACAGGATACTGCATGGTCCGTCTAGTATTGGAGGCCTGGAGGACATATAGGAGCACATTGAAAGCACATTGTATTCACTGTCTCAGCTAGCTCTCCCTGGGGAGGTACAGCACAGGGCTAGACACTGTGTATAGTTCTATCTTCTTACAATCCTATCTTTCAGGGCAATATTTTTTATTCTAAAATATGGAAAGACTCTGCATTCTGTGGAGACTTAGAAGCTGACCTGGATTTTTTTTTTAAATGGTCCTAAGCTGACCTTTGGCCTTAGGGTAAGCATGCCTTTTCCAATCAATCCGCTGACCAGCATGGTACATGAGTGGGGAGAGCTGTTTGCTTGTTTGTTTCAAGGCAAACTCTGGTGATTTACTGGGAATCGCATGACAGGGACGAGCTGTAAGTTTTGAGCTTGTTTTTTAAAATGCAGCTTGGTCTGAACTGGGAGGGGAAAAGCTGCCCACTTCACACTCTCTCTGACTTTCCCAAAACCATGTGGGTGTCAATAGCCAGCTGAGAATCCTTATCTCGGTGGAACTTGTCTGTCTTTGGAAACCCGAGAGGCTGAGCCAAGGATTGTTCCAGCTGTATTTCCCTCCACGCCAAAGCTCCATTGGTGAGTACATCCAAGCCTCTTCTGGATCTGTCTTCACATGAAGGAGCTCCAGATCGACAGTACCAAAACCTGGACAATCCCCATCACTCCCAGGACAGGTATAGCACCGGATTAGATACAGAGTAAAGTTCCCTCTACACTGTCCCCATCAAACACTCCCAGGACAGGTATGGCACAGGGTTAGATACAGAGTAAATCTCCCTCTACACTGTCCCCATCAAACACTCCCAGGACAGGTAGAGCACGGGGTTAGATACAGAGTAAAGCTCCCTCTACACTGTCCCCATCAAACACTCCCAGGACAGGTACAGCACGGGGTTAGATACAGAGTAAAGTTCCCTCTACACCGTCCCCATCAAACACTTCCAGGACAGGTACAGCACGGGGTTAGATACAGAGTAAAGCTCCCTCTACACTGTCCCCATCAAACACTCCCAGGACAGGTACAGCACGGGGTTAGATACAGAGTAAAGTTCCCTCTACACCGTCCCCATCAAACACTTCCAGGACAGGTACAGCACGGGGTTAGATACAGAGTAAAGTTCCCTCTACACCGTCCCCATCAAACACTCCCAGGACAGGTACAGCACAGGGTTAGATACAGAGTAAATCTCCCTCTACACTGTCCCCATCAAACACTCCCAGGACAGGTACAGCACGGGGTTAGATACAGAGTAAAGCTCCCTCTACACTGTCCCCATCAAACACTCCCAGGACAGGTACAGCACGGGGTTAGATACAGAGTAAAGCTCCCTCTACACTGTCCCCATCAAACACTCCCAGGACAGGTACAGCACGGGGTTAGATACAGAGTAAAGTTCCCTCTACACTATCTCCATCAAACACTCCCAGGACAGATACAGCACGGGGTTAGATACAGAGTAAAGCTCCCTCTACACTGTCCCCATCAAACACTCCCAGGACAGGTACAGCACGGGGTTAGATACAGAGTAAATCTCCCTCTACACTGTCCCCATCAAACACTCCCAGGACAGGTACAGCACAGGGTCAGGTACAGAGTAAAGCTCCCTCTACACTGTCCCCATCAAACACTCCCAGGACAGGTACAGCACGGGGTTAGATACAGAGTAAAGTTCCCTCTACACCGTCCCCATCAAACACTTCCAGGACAGGTACAGCACGGGGTTAGATACAGAGTAAAGTTCCCTCTACACCGTCCCCATCAAACACTCCCAGGACAGGTACAGCACGGGGTTAGATACAGAGTAAAGCTCCCTCTACATCGTCCCCATCAAACACTTCCAGGACAGGTACAGCACGGGGTTAGATACAGAGTAAAGCTCCCTCTACACTGTCCCCATCAAACACTCCCAGGACAGGTACAGCACAAGGTTAGATACAGAGTAAATCTCCCTCTACACTGTCCCCATCAAACACTCCCAGGACAGGTACAGCACGGGGTTAGATACAGAGTAAAGCTCCCTCTACACTGTCCCCATCAAACACTCCCAGGACAGATACAGCACGGGGTTAGATACAGAGTAAATCTCCCTCTACACTGTCCCCATCAAACACTCCCAGGACAGGTACAGCACGGGGTTAGATACAGAGTAAATCTTCTACACCGTCCCCATCAAACACTCCCAGGACAGGTACAGCACGGGGTTAGATACAGAGTAAAGCTCCCTCTACACTCTCCCCATCAAACACTCCCAGGACAGGTACAGCACGGGGTTAGATACAGAGTAAAGTTCCCTCTACACTATCTCCATCAAACACTCCCAGGACAGATACAGCACGGGGTTAGATACAGAGTAAAGCTCGCTCTATGCTGTCCTCATTAAACACTCCCAGGACAGGTACAGAATATATCAGATGAATACGTGGCTGAAGAAATGGTGTTGGGGGGAGGGACTCAAGTTCCTGGGACATTGGGACCAGTTCTGGGGAAGGTGGGAACGGTATAAACAGGACGGGTTGAATCTGGGCAAGACTGGGAATAATGTCCTCGGGGCCGGTGTTTGCGAGTGCGATCGGGGAGGGCTTAAATTAGAATGGCAGGGGGATGGGAACCAGAGCAGGGAGACAGAGGAGGGGGAAACAAGGATAGAAATGAAAGACTGAAAAGTAAGAAGCCAAAACGGAAGGCAGAAAAAACAAGGGCAAAAACAAATGGGGTTACAGTGCAAAATAAAGCTAAGATGACCAACAAGGTTAAAAAGACAAGTCTAAAGGCATTGTATCTTAATGTGCGGAGCATTCGCAATAAGGTAGATGAATTAACAGCGCAAATAGATATAAACAGTTATGATAAAGTTGCAATTACAGAGACATGGTTGCAGAGGGACTAAGGACGGGAACTGAACATCCAGGGATATTCAATATTTAGGAAGGACAGACAAATAGGGAAATGAGGTGGGGTAGCACTGTTAATAAAGGAGGAAATCAATGCAATAGTGAGGAAGGATATTGGCTCAGAAAATCATGACGTGGAATCTGTTTGGGTGGAGATAAGAAACACCAAGGGGCAGAAAACATTGGTGGGGGTTGTCTATGGGCCCCCAAACAGTAATGGAGATGTAAGGGAAGGCATTAAACAGGAAATCAGAGACGCGTGCAATAAGGGTACAACTGTAATCTCGGACGACTTTAATTTACATATAGATTGGACAAAGCAAACTAGCAATAATACTGTGGAGGAGGATTTCCTGGAGTGTATACGTGATGGTTTTTCAGACCAATATATTGAGGAACCAACTGGACAGCAGGCTAGCCTAGACTGGGTATTGTGCAATGAGAAAGGAATAATTAACAATCTTGTTGTGCGGGGTCTCTTGGGGAAGAGCGACCATAAAACGATAGAATCATTCATTAAGATGGACAGTGAATCCGAAACTAGGGCCCTGAATCTAAATAAAGGGAACTACGAGGGTATGAGACGTGAGTTGGCAATGATGGATTGGGGAACCTTACCAAAAGGGTTGACAGTGGATAGGCATTGGCTAATATTTAAGGAACATATGCATGAATTACAACAATTATTCATTCCTGTCTGGAGCACAAATAAAACAGGAAAGGTGGCTCAACCATGGATTACAAAAGAAATTAGGGATAGTATTAGATCCAAAGAAGAGACATATAAAATTGCCAGAAAAAGCAGCAAGTCTGAGGATTGGAAGCAGTTTAGAATTCAGCAAAAGTGGACAAAAAGATTGATCAAGAAGGGGAAAATGGAGTATGAGAGTAAACTTGCAAGGAATATAAAAACTGGCTGTGAAAGCTTCTATAAATATGTGAAGAGAAAAAGATTAGCAAAGACAAATGTAGGTCCCTTACAGTCAGAAACAGGGGAAATTATAATGGGGAACAAAGAAATGGCAGAAGAATTGAACACAGTTTGGTTCTGTCTTCACTCAAGAGGATACAAATAATTTCCTAGAAATGTTAGGAAACCAAGGGCCCAGTGAGAGGGAGGAATTGAAGAAAATCAGTATGAATAAAAAAATGGTGCTAGAGAAATTAATGGGGTTAAAGGCTGTAAAATCCCCAGGGCCTGATAATCTACATCCCAGAGCACTAAAGGAAGTGGCCCTGGAAATATTGGATGCATTGGTGGTCATCTCCCAAAATTCTATAGACTCTGGAGCAGTTCCTACAGATTGGAGGGTGGCCAATGTAACCCCACTATTTAAAAAAGGAGGGAGAGAAAAAACAGAGAATTATAGACCAAGTAGCCTAACATCAGTAGTGGGGAAAATGCAGAGTCTGTTATAAAAGATATGGTAACAGAACACTTGGAAAGCATTAACTGGATTAGACAAAGTCAGCATTGGTTTATGAAAGGGAAATCATGCTTAACACTACACTCCCTCTAAGGCAAGTATATCCTTTCTTAGGAAGACCAAAACTGCAGGTAAAACTCTAGCTGTGGTCTCACCAAGGCCCTGTACAGGAAGAATCAGTGGATGTGGTGTATTTGGATTTCAAGAAGGCTTTTGATAAGATCCCACATAAGAGGTTGGTGGGAAAAATCAAAGCACATGGGATCAGGGGTGATACAGGCTGGAAACAGAGAGTGGGAATAAATCAGCCATTCAGTATATATATGACTTGGATGAGGAAACCAAATGCAGTATTTCCAAGTTTGCTGATGACACAAAACTGGGCAGGGCTGTGAAGAGGGAGCAAGGAGGCTTCAGGGTGATTTAGACAAGTTGTGTGTGTGGGCAAACACATGGCAGATGCAGTGTAACGTGGATAAATATGAAGTTGTACACTCTGGTGTGAAAAACAGAAAGACAGATTATTATTTAAATGGTGATATATTGGGAAATGTGGATGTACAAAGAGATCTGGGTGTCCTTGTACACCAGTCAATGAAAGTAAACAAGCAGGTGCAGCAAGCAATTAGGAAGGCAAATGGGATGTTGGCCTTCATTGCAAGAGGATTGAGTTCAGAAGTAGGGATGCCTTACTGCAGCTGTACAGGGCCTTGGTGAGACCACAGCTAGAGTTTTACCTGCAGTTTTGGTCTTCCTAAGAAAGGATATACTTGCCTTAGAGGGAGTGTAGTGAAGGTTCACTAGGCTGATACCGGGGATGGCAGGACTGTTGTATGAGGAGAGATTGGGCTCACTAGGCCTGCATTCAGTGGAGTTTAGAAGGGTGAGGGGGATCTGACTGAAACGTATAAAATTCTAAGAGGGCTAGATGCAGGGAGGATGGTTCCTGTGGCTGGGAGTCGAGAACCAGGGGCCGCAGTCACAGGATATGGGGCAGGCCATTAAGGACTGAGATGGGGAAAAATGTCTTCACTCAGAGGGTGGTCAACCTGTGGAATTCTCTATCACAGAGGCTGTGGAGGTCGGGTCACTCAGTATATTCAAGAAAGAAACTGATACATTTTTGGATGTTAGGGGCATCAAGTGGGATAGAGGGAAAGTGGGAGTATGGCGTTGAGATAGAGGATCAGCCATGATCATATTGAATGGCAGAGCAGGCTCGAAGAGCCGAATGGCCTTTCCTGCTCCTAGTTTCTAAAACAAAAATAGGATTCGACAAAGAGTAAAGCTCCGTGTACATTTCTCCTCAATACTAACCCATTGTGCAGATAGGGCTGCATGATGCTACAGAGAGTGTCCACAGTGTTGCTCAGTCCAGGGGGAAATGAGCTGCCCCAGAATTGATGACCATTGGATGCAACAGCACAGGGGATATAGCTGTTACCACAACCGTCCTGAAAAAGATACCAAAAAATCAGCACACTCACGAGGCAGGGCTCCTACCTTGACAATTGCAACCTCATCATCAGTAACGTAATGGAAGGGGTCAGCAACAGTGCTATCAAGCAGCACTTGCTTAGCAGTAACCTGCTCACTGACACCCAATTTGGGCTCTGCCAGCGTCACTCAGCTCCTGACCTCATTACAGCCTTGGTTCAAACATGGACAAAAGAGCTGAACTCCCAAGGTAGGTGAGAGTGACTGCCCTTGACATCAAAGCAGCATTTGACCGAGTGTGGCATCAAGGAGCCCCAGCAAAACCGGAGTCAATGGGAATGAGGGGGAAAACTCGCCGCTGGTTGGAGTCATACCTAACACAAAGGAAGATGGCTGTGGTTGTTGGAGATCAGTCATCTCAGTTCCAGGACATCACTGCAGGAGTCCCTCAGGGTAGTGTCCTCGGCCCAACCATCTTCAGCTGCTTCATCAATGACCTTCCTTCCATCATAAGGTCAGAAGTGGGGATGTTCGCTGATGTTTGCACAATGTTCAGCACCATTCACGACTCCTCAGATACTGAAGCAGTCCATGTCCAAATGCAGCAAGACCTGGACAATATCCAGGCTTGGGCTGACAATTGGCAAGTAACATTCGCACTGCACAAGTGTCAGGCAATGACCATCTCCAACAAGAAAGAATCTAACCATCGCCCCTTGACATTCAATGACATTACCATCACTGAATCCCCCACTATCAACATCCTGGGGGTTACCATTGACCAGAAACTGAACTGGACTAGCCATATAAATACTGTGGCTACAAGAGCAGGTCAGAAATTAGGAATCCTGCAGCGAGTAACTCACCTCCCGACTCCCCAAAGTCTGTTCGCTCTCTACAAGGCACAATTCATTGGCACCCCATCCACAAACATTCACTCCCTCCACCACCGATGCACAGTAGCAGCAGTGTGTGTACCATCTACAAGATGCACTGCAGGAACTCACCAAGGCTCCTTAGAAAGCACCTTCCAAACCCACGACCACTACCATCTAGAAGGACAAGGGCAGCAGATAGATGGGAACACCACCACGTGCAAGTTCCCCTCCAAGCCACTCACCTTCCTGACTTGGAAATATATCACCGCTCCTTCACTGTTGCTGGGTCAAAATCCTGGAATTCCCTCCCTAACAGCACTGTGGGATGTGGGTGTCACTGGCTCACCCATCCCCAACCGCCCTTGTTCAAGGGGCATTTAAAATTGAACCACATTGCTATGGGTCTAGGGTCACATGTAGGCCAGGTAAGAAGGACAGCAGATTTCCTTCTCTAATGGACATTAGTAACCCAGATGGGCTTTTATGACAATCGCCAATGGTCTCACGGTCATCATTAGACTTCTTTAATTCCAGATTTTTGTTGAATTCAAATTCCACCATCTGCCATCCCAGAGGATTACCAGCCCAGGGACAAGTCCACTACAGCACTACCTCCCTAAAATGGACTGCAGCGGTTCAAGAAGGCAGCTCACCACCACCTTCTCAAGGGCAACTAGGGATGGGCAATAAATGCTGGCCCAGCCAGTGAAGCCCACATCCCATAATCATCATTTTGAAGTATTTCCTCAGGTCTTCTGTTTTCCAGAGTGAAGACCAACCTAATCAGTCTTCTCCAACATTTATAACCTCTCAGTCCAGGCTTCAGAGATACTCTGAAAGTCTCCATGAAGTGAGGCAGCGTTGAGATTAATGACTGGACGGAGTTCACAATCAATCATTCAAAATGGTGACAACTTGTCCATCAAGCTGCATCACACATTCAATCGCAACGTCTTAATGATGAGGTAGAACAACGGAAGGGAGGAAGCAAATCCTGCACTTTGGATCCCACTACCTCGTGGGAGCTCCTGCCCCATGTGCCAGCAGATCTACAGATTGAGAATCCCCCAGCTCAGTCACAACATGAACAGTGTCACCCTGAGTCAATGTCACCCTCGGGTTGCGGAGCAGCTGGCGACGATGACCAGTGTCATCTTAGTAAATCTTTTTGTGACTGTAACCGGGCACAGTGCTCCAAGTGTGGTCGAACCAAGGGACTTACCAAGTAGAGGGACGTGTGCTCAGTGTCCGCCAGGAACCCTGAGACCATGTCAGAATCTCCGTCCCCAGACACAGATCTCACTTTCAGGTACAGCACGGGCCACCTGTAAGGAAGGACATAAACCGTTCAGAGTGGTACAGCGTGCCAGGACAGGAAGTGGCACAGCGTGCCAGGACAGGAAGTGGCACAGCGTGCCAGGACAGGAAGTGGCACAGCGTGCCAGGACAGGAAGTGGCACAGCGTGCCAGGACAGGAAGTGGCACAGCGTGCCAGGACAGGAAGTGGCACAGCGTGCCAGGACAGGAAGTGGCAAAGCTGGTAGGTCAGGAGGACGCCGGCAAGGAGAATAGGAACAGCACCTGGCAACCAGGGGAAACAGGCAGCTCCAGGGACAGAATGAAGAACTCATATTTATCGAGTGCCTTTAAAGCAGTAATGCAAAGAAAATAGAGAACTGGACTTGGTGCAGCGGTTCTTGGACACACACAGAATGAGAGCGAGAGCGGAGAGCGAGAGAGAGAGAGAAAGAGAGTGCCCACAAAATATACAGACTCAGACGCAGAGTGAGAGACACTCCCTTACCTCACACATCTTTCAGAACAGTTGGCTATGAACTCTGCCTTACCACGTGTCCGAACACACAACACATCTTCCAAATGGACAAGCCTGTATCATAAACACAAAGCACAGAATTTAACCAGGGCTCACAGCTCATCCACAGAGCCAGAGAGCTGCTGTAGCCACAGGAATACCGGCAGCCCGTGTATATGTGGGAATATCAGGAGTAAATGTGGGACTGCCAGGATCCTGTGTAACTACAGCAATACCAGCAGCCTGTGTAACTGCAGGAATACCAGGAGCTTCTAAGCGTGGGTATACCAGGGGAGCACATAATCCCAGAACACCAGCGCCTGAACAGCACGTAAGCTAACCCTGAATAACCTCAGGAATATCCACACTAACCCTGAGTAACCTTGGGAATATCCACACTAACCCTGTCTAACCTCGGGAATATGCGCACTAACCCTGTCTAAGCTCGGGAATATCCACACAAACAGTCTCTAACCACGGGAATATCCGCACTAACCCTGTCTAACCTCGGGAATATCCGCACTAACCCTGTCTAACCTCGGGAATATCCACACTAACAGTGTCTAACCTCGGGAATATCCACAGTAACACTGTCTAACCTCGGGAATATCCACACTAACTCTGTCTAACCTCGGGAATATCCACACTAACCCTGTCTAACCTCGGGAATATCCACACTAACACTCTCTAACCTTGGGAATATCCGCACTAACACTCTCTAACCTCGGAAATATCCACACTAACCCTGTCTAACCTCGGGAATATCGACACTAACACTCTCTAACCTCGGGAATATCCGCACTAACCCTGTCTAACCTCGGGAATATCCACACTAAAACTCTCTAACATCGGGAATATCCACACTAACACTGTCTAACCTCGGGAATATACACACTAACACTCTCTAACCTCGGGAATATCCGCACTAACCCTGTCTAACCTCGGGAATATCCACACTAACACTCTCTAACCTCGGGAATATCCACACTAACCCTGTCTAACCTCGGAAATATCAGCACTAACCCTGTCTAACCTCGGGAATATCCACACTAACACTCTCTAACCTCGGGAATATCCGCACTAACCCTGTCTAACCTCGGGAATATCAGCACTAACCCTGTCTAACCTCGGGAATATCCACACTAACCCTGTCTAACCTCGGACATATCCACACTAACCCTGTCTAACCTCGGACATATCCACACTAACCCTGTCTAACCTCGGGAATATCCACACTAACCCTGGCTAACCTCGGGAATATCAGCACTAACCCTGTCTAACCTCGGGAATATCAGCACTAACACTCTCTAACCTCGGGAATATCCACACTAACACTCTCTAACCTCGGGAATATCCACACTAACCCTGTTTAACCTCGGACATATCCAGACTAACACTGTCTAACCTCGGGAATATCCACACTAACCCTGTCTAACCTCGGGAATATCAGCACTAACCCTGTCTAACCTCGGGAATATCCACACTAACACTCTCTAACCTCAGGAATATCCACACTAACCCTGTCTAACCTCGGGAATATCCACACTAACCCTGTCTAACCTCGGGAATATCAGCACTAACCCTGTCTAACCTCGGGAATATCCACACTAACCCTGTCTAACCTCGGGAATATCAGCACTAACCCTGTCTAACCTCGGGAATATCCACACTAACCCTGTCTAACCTCGGGAATATCCACACTAATCCTGTCTAACCTCGGGAATATCCACACTAACACTCTCTAACCTCGGGAATATCCACACTAACCCTGTCTAACCTCGGGAATATCAGCACTAACCCTGTCTAACCTCGGGAATATCCACAATAACCCTGTCTAACCTCAGGAATATCCACACTAACCCTGTCTAACCTCAGGAATATCCACACTAACACTCTCTAACCTCGGGAATATCCACACTAACCCTGTCTAACCTCGGGAATATCCACACTAACCCTGTTTAACCTCGGGAATATCCACACTAACCCTGTCTAACCTCGGGAATATCCACACTAACCCTGTCTAACCTCGGGAATATCAGCACTAACACTCTCTAACCTCGGGAATATCCACACTAACCCTGTCTAACCTCGGGAATATCAGCACTAACCCTGTCTAACCTCGGGAATATCCACACTAACACTCTCTAACCTTGGGAATATCCGCACTAACCCTGTCTAACCTCGGGAATATCAGCACTAACCCTGTCTAACCTCGGGAATATCAGCACTAACCCTGTCTAACCTCGGGAATATCCGCACTAACACTCTCTAACCTCGGGAATATCCACACTAACCCAGTCTAACCTCGGGAATATCCACACTAATACTCTCTAACCTCGGGAATATCCACACTAACCCTGTCTAACCTCGGGAATATCAGCACTAACCCTGTCTAACCTCAGGAATATCAGCACTAACCCTGTCTAACCTCGGGAATATCCACAATAACCCTGTCTAACCTCAGGAATATCCACACTAACCCTGTCTAACCTCAGGAATATCCACACTAACACTCTCTAACCTCGGGAATATCCACACTAACCCTGTCTAACCTCGGGAATATCCACACTAACCTCGGGAATATCCACACTAACCCTGTCTAACCTCGGGAATATCCACACTAACCCTGTCTAACCTCGGGAATATCAGCACTAACACTCTCTAACCTCGGGAATATCCACACTAACCATGTCTAACCTCGGGAATATCAGCACTAACCCTGTCTAACCGCAGGAATATCCACACTAACACTCTCTAACCTTGGGAATATCATCACTAACCCTGTCTAACCTCGGGAATATCCACACTAACACTCTCTAACCTTGGGAATATCAGCACTAACCCTGTCTAACCTCGGGAATATCCACACTAACCCTGTCTAACCTCGGGAATATCAACACTAACACTCTCCAACCTCGGGAATATCCACACTAACCCTGTCTAACCTCGGACATATCCACACTAACACTCTCCAACCTCGGGAATATCCACACTAACCCTGTCTAACCTCGGGAATATCAGCACTAACACTCTCTAACCTCGGGAATATCCACACTAACACTCTCTAACCTCGGGAATATCCACACTATCCCTGTTTAACCTCGGACATATCCACACTAACCCTGTCTAACCTCGGGAATATCCACTCTAACCCTGTCTAACCTCGGGAATATCAGCACTAACCCTGTCTAACCTCGGGAATATCCACACTAACACTCTCTAACCTCAGGAATATCCACACTAACCCTGTCTAACCTCGGGAATATCCACACTAACCCTGTCTAACCTCGGGAATATCAGCACTAACGCTGTCTAACCTCGGGAATATCCACACTAACCCTGTCTAACCTCGGGAATATCCACACTAATCCTGTCTAACCTTGGGAATATCCACACTAACACTCTCTAACCTCGGGAATATCCACACTAACCCTGTCTAACCTCGGGAATATCAGCACTAACCCTGTCTAACCTCGGGAATATCCACACTAACCCTGTCTAACCTCGGGAATATCCACACTAACCCTGTCTAACCTCGGGAATATCAGCACTAACCCTGTCTAACCTCGGGAATATCAGCACTAACCCTGTCTAACCTCGGGAATATCCACACTAACACTCTCTAACCTCGGGAATATCCACACTAACCCAGTCTAACCTCGGGAATATCCACACTAATGCTCACTAACCTCGGGAATATCCACACTAACACTGTCTAAGCTCGGGAATATCAGCACTAACCCTGTCTAACCTCGGAAATATCAGCGCTAACCCTGTCTAACCTCGGGAATATCCACAATAACCCTGTCTAACCTCAGGAATATCCACACTAACCCTGTCTAACCTCAGGAATATCCACACTAACACTCTCTAACCTCGGGAATATCCACACTAATCCTGTCTAACCTCGGGAATATCCACACTAACCCTGTCTAACCTCGGGAATATCCACACTAACCCTGTCTAACCTCGGGAATATCCACACTAACCCTGTCTAACCTCGGGAATATCAGCACTAACACTCTCTAACCTCGGGAATATCCACACTAACCCTGTCTAACCTCGGGAATATCAGCACTAACCCTGTCTAACCTCGGGAATATCCACACTAACACTCTCTAACCTTGGGAATATCAGCACTAACCCTGTCTAACCTCAGGAATATCCACACTAACACTCTCTAACCTTGGGAATATCAGCACTAACCCTGTCTAACCTCGGGAATATCCACACTAACCCTGTCTAACCTCGGGAATATCAGCGCTAACCCTGTCTAACCTCGGGAATATCCACAATAACCCTGTCTAACCTCAGGAATATCCACACTAACCCTGTCTAACCTCAGGAATATCCACACTAACACTCTCTAACCTCGGGAATATCCACACTAACCCTGTCTAACCTCGGGAATATCCACACTAACCCTGTCTAACCTCGGGAATATCCACACTAACCCTGTCTAACCTCGGGAATATCCACACTAACCCTGTCTAACCTCGGGAATATCAGCACTAACCCTGTCTAACCTCGGGAATATCCACACTAACACTCTCTAACCTTGGGAATATCAGCACTAACCCTGTCTAACCTCGGGAATATCCACACTAACACTCTCTAACCTTGGGAATATCAGCACTAACCCTGTCTAACCTCGGGAATATCCACACTAACCCTGTCTAACCTCGGGAATATCCACACTAACACTCTCCAACCTCGGGAATATCCACACTAACCCTGTCTAACCTCGGGACATATCCACACTAACACTCTCCAACCTCGGGAATATCCACACTAACCCTGTCTAACCTCGGGAATATCCGCACTAACCCTGTCTAACCTCGGGAATATCCGCACTAACCCTGTCTAACCTCGGGAATATCAGCACTAACCCTGTCTAACCTCGGGAATATCAGCACTAACCCTGTCTAACCTCTGGAATATCCGCACTAACCCTGTCTAACCTCGGGAATATCCGCACTAACCCTGTCTAACCTCGGGAATATCCGCACTAACCCTGTCTAACCTCGGGAATATCAGCACTAACCCTGTCTAACCTCGGGAATATCAGCACTAACACTCTCTAACCTTGGGCATATCAGCACTAACCCTGTCTAACCTCGGGAATATCCACACTAACACTCTGTAACCTCGGGAATATCCACACTAACACTCTCTAACCTCGGGAATATCCACACTAACTCTGTCTAACCTCGGGAATATCCACACTAACCCTGTCTAACCTCGGGAATATCCACACTAACCCTGTCTAACCTCGGGAATATCAACACTAACACTCTCTAACCTCGGGATTATCCACACGAACCCTGTCTAACCTCGGGAATATCAGCATTAACCCTGTCTAACCTCGGGAATATCCACACTAACCCTGTCTAACCTCGGGAATATCCACACTAACACTCTCTAACCTTGGGAATATCAGCACTAACCATGTCTAACCTCGGGAATATCCACACTAACCCTGTCTAACCTCGGGAATATCCGCACTAACACTGTCTAACCTCGGGAATATCCGCACTACCCCTGTCCTGTCTAACCTCGGGAATATCCACACTAACCCTGTCTAACCACGGGAATATCCACACTAACCCTGTCTAACCTCGGGAATATCCACACTAACCCTGTCTAACCTCGGGAATATCCACACTAACACTCTCTAACCTCGGGAATATCCGCACTAACCCTGTCTAACCTCGGGAATATCAGCACTAACCCTGTCTAACCTCGGGAATATCCACACTAACCCTGTCTAACCTCGGACATATCCACACTAACCCTGTCTAACCTCGGGAATATCCACACTAACACTCTCTAACCACGGGAATATCCGCACTTACACTGTCTAACCTCGGGAATATCCATACTAACCCTGTCTAACCTCGGGAATATCCACACTAACCCTGTCTAACCTCGGGAATATCCACACTAACCCTGTCTAACCTCGGGAATATCAGCACTAACCCTGTCTAACCTCGGGAATATCAGCACTAACCCTGTCTAACCTCGGGAATATCCACACTAACACTCTCTAACCTCGGGAATATCCACACTAACCCAGTCTAACCTCGGGAATATCCACACTAATGCTCTCTAACCTCGGGAATATCCACACTAACCCTGTCTAACGTCGGGAATATCAGCACTAACCCTGTCTAACCTCGGGAATATCAGCACTAACCCTGTCTAACCTCGGGAATATCCACAATAACCCTGTCTAACCTCAGGAATATCCACACTAACCCTGTCTAACCTGAGGAATATCCACACTAACACTCTCTAACCTCGGGAATATCCACACTAACCCTGTCTAACCTCGGGAATATCCACACTAACCTCGGGAATATCCACACTAACCCTGTCTAACCTCGGGAATATCCACACTAACCCTGTCTAACCTCGGGAATATCAGCACTAACACTCTCTAACCTCGGGAATATCCAAACTAACCCTGTCTAACCTCGGGAATATCAGCACTAACCCTGTCTAACCTCGGGAATATCCACACTAACACTCTCTAACCTTGGGAATATCAGCACTAACCCTGTCTAAACTCGGGAATATCCACACTAACACTCTCTAACCTTGGGAATATCAGCACTAACCCTGTCTAACCTCGGGAATATCCACACTAACCCTGTCTAACCTCGGGAATATCCACACTAACACTCTCCAACCTCAGGAATATCCACACTAACCCTGTCTAACCTCGGACATATCCACACTAACACTCTCCAACCTCGGGAATATCCACACTAACTCTGTCTAACCTCGGGAATATCAGCACTAACACTCTCTAACCTCGGGAATATCCACACTAACACTCTCTAACCTCGGGAATATCCACACTAACCCTGTTTAACCTCGGACATACCCACACTAACCCTGTCTAACCTCGGGAATATCCACTCTAACCCTGTCTAACCTCGGGAATATCAGCACTAACCCTGTCTAACCTCGGGAATATCCACACTAACACTCTCTAACCTCAGGAATATCCACACTAACCCTGTCTAACCTCGGGAATATCCACACTAACCCTGTCTAACCTCGGGAATATCAGCACTAACCCTGTCTAACCTCGGGAATATCCACACTAACCCTGTCTAACCTCGGGAATATCCACACTAATCCTGTCTAACCTCGGGAATATCCACACTAACACTCTCTAACCACGGGAATATCCACACTAACCCTGTCTAACCTCGGGAATATCAGCACTAACCCTGTCTAACCTCGGGAATATCCACACTAACCCTGTCTAACCTCGGGAATATCCACACTAACCCTGTCTAACCTCGGGAATATCAGCACTAACCCTGTCTAACCTCGGGAATATCAGCACTAACCCTGTCTAACCTCGGGAATATCCACACTAACACTCTCTAACCTCGGGAATATCCACACTAACCCAGTCTAACCTCGGGAATATCCACACTAATGCTCTCTAACCTCGGGAATATCCACACTAACACTGTCTAAGCTCGGGAATATCAGCACTAACCCTGTCTAACCTCGGGAATATCAGCGCTAACCCTGTCTAACCTCGGGAATATCCACAATAACCCTGTCTAACCTCAGGAATATCCACACTAACCCTGTCTAACCTCAGGAATATCCACACTAACACTGTCTAACCTCGGGAATATCCACACTAACCCTGTCTAACCTCGGGAATATCAGCACTAACACTCTCTAACCTCGGGAATATCCACACTAACCCTGTCTAACCTCGGGAATATCAGCACTAACCCTGTCTAACCTCGGGAATATCCACACTAACACTCTCTAACCTTGGGAATATCAGCACTTACCCTGTCTAACCTCGGGAATATCCACACTAACACTCTCTAACCTTGGGAATATCAGCACTAACCCTGTCTAACCTCGGGAATATCCACACTAACCCTGTCTAACCTCGGGAATATCCACACTAACACTCTCCAACCTCGGGAATATCCACACTAACCCTGTCTAACCTCGGGACATATCCACACTAACACTCTCCAACATCGGGAATATCCACACTAACCCTGTCTAACCTCGGGAATATCCGCACTAACCCTGTCTAACCTCGGGAATATCCGCACTAACCGTGTCTAACCTCGGGAATATCCGCACTAACCCTGTCTAACCTCGGGAATATCCGCACTAACCCTGTCTAACCTCGGGAATATTCGCACTAACCCTGTCTAACCTCGGGAATATCCGCACTAACCCTGTCTAACCTCGGGAATATCCGCACTAACCCTGTCTAACCTCGGGAATATCCACACTAACACTCTCTAACCTTGGGAATATCAGCACTAACCCTGTCTAACCTCGGGAATATCCACACTAACACTCTGTAACCTCTGGAATATCCACACTAACACTCTCTACCCTCGGGAATATCCACACTAACCCTGTCTAACCTCGGGAATATCCACACTAACCCTGTCTAACCTCGGGAATATCCACACTAACCCTGTCTAACCTCGGGAATATCAACACTAACACTCTCTAACCTCGGGATTATCCACACGAACCCTGTCTTAACTCGGGAATATCAGCACTAACCCTGTCTAACCTCGGGAATATCCACACTAACCCTGTCTAACGTCGGGAATATCCACACTAACGCTCTCTAACCTTGGGAATATCAGCACTATCCATGTCTAACCTCGGGAATATCCACACTAACCCTGTCTAACCTCGGGAATATCAGCACTAACCCTGTCTAACCTCGGGAATATCCGCACTAACACTGTCTAACCTCAGGAATATCCACACTAACCCTGTCCTGTCTAACCTCGGGAATATCCACACTAACCCTGTCTAACCACGGGAATATCCACACTAACCCTGTCTAACCTCGGGAATATCCACACTAACCCTGTCTAACCTCGGGAATATCCACACTAACACTCTCTAACCTCAGGAATATCCACACTAACACTGTTTAACCTCGGGAATATCAGCACTAACCCTGTCTAACCTCGGGAATATCCACACTAACACTCTCCAACCTCGGGAATATCCGCACTAACCCTGTCTACCCTCGGGAATATCCACACTAACCCTGTCTAACCTCGGGAATATCCACACTAACACTCTCTAACCTCGGGAATATCCACACTAACACTCTCCAACCTCGGGAATATCTACACTAACCCTGTCTAACCTCGGGAATATCAGCACTAACCCTGTCTAACCTCGGGAATATCCACACTAACACTCTCTAACCTCAGGAATATTCACACTAACCCTGTCTAACCTCGGGAATATCATCACTAACCCTGTCTAACCTCGGGAATATCCACACTAACCCTGTCTAACCTCGGTAATATCCACACTAACACTCTCTAACCTCGGGAATATCCACACTAACCCTGTCTAACCTCGGGAATATCCACACTAACCCTGTCTAACCTCGGGAATATCCGCACTAACCCTGTCTAACCTCGGGAATATCCGCACTAACCCTGTCTAACCTCGGGAATATCAACACTAACCCTGTCTAACCTCGGGAATATCCACACTAACCCCGTCTAACCTCGGGAATATCCACACTAACCCTGTCTAACCTCGGGAATATCCGCACTAACCCTGTCTAACCTCGGGAATATCCGCACTAACCCTGTCTAACCTCGGGAACATCCGCACTAACCCTGTCTAACCTCGGGAATATCCACACTAACACTCTCTAACCTCGGACATATCCACACTAACCCTGTCTAAACTCGGGAATATCCACACTAACACTCTCTAACCTCGGGAATATCCGCACTAACCCTGTCTAACCTCGGGAATATCCACACTAACACTCTCTAACCTCGGGAATATCCACACTAACCCTGTCTAACCTCGGAAATATCCACACTAACCCTGTCTAACCTCGGGAATATCCACACTAACCCTGTCTAACCTCGGGAATATCCACACTAACACTCTCTAACCTCAGGAATATCCACACTAACCCTGTCTAACCTCGGGAATATCCACACAAACACTCTCTAACCTCGGGAATATCCACACTAACCCTGTCTAACCTCGGGAATATCCACACTAACCCTGTCTAACCTCGGGAATATCCACACTAACACTCTCTAACCTCGGACATATCCACACTAACCCTGTCTAACCTCGGGAATATCCACACTAACACTCTCTAACCTTGGGAATATCCACACTAACCCTGTCTAACCTCGGGAATATCAGCACTAACCCTGTCTAACCTCGGGAATATCCACACTAACACTCTCTAACCTCAGGAATATCCACACTAACCCTGTCTAACCTCGGGAATATCCACACTAACCCTGTCTAACCTCGGGAATATCAGCACTAACCCTGTCTAACCTCGGGAATATCCACACTAACCCTGTCTAACCTCGGGAATATCCACACTAACACTCTCTAACCTCGGGAATATCCACACTAACCCTGTCTAACCTCGGGAATATCAGCACTAACCCTGTCTAACCTCGGGAATATCCACACTAACCCTGTCTAACCTCGGGAATATCCACACTAACCCTGTCTAACCTCGGGAATATCCACACTAACCCTGTCTAACCTCGGGAATATCAGCACTAACCCTGTCTAACCTCGGGAATATCAGCACTAACCCTGTCTAACCTCGGGAATATCCACACTAACACTCTCTAACCTCGGGAATATCCACACTAACACTCTGTAACCTCGGGAATATCCGCATTAACACTCTCTAACCTCGGGAATATCAACACTAACCCAGTCTAACCTCGGGAATATCCACACTAATGCTCTCTAACCTCGGGAATATCCACACTAACCCTGTCTAACCTCGGGAATATCAGCACTAACCCTGTCTAACCTCGGGAATATCCACACTAACCCTGTCTAACCTCGGGAATGTCCACACTAACCCTGTCTAACCTCAGGAATATCCACACTAACCCTGTCTAACCTCAGGAATATCCACACTAACACTCTCTAACCTCGGGAATATCCACACTAACCCTGTCTAACCTCGGGAATATCCACACTAACCCTGTCTAACCTCGGGAATATCCACACTAACACTCTCTAACCTCGGGAATATCCGCACTAACCGTGTCTAACCTCGGGAATATCCACACTAACACTCTCTAACCTCGGGAATATCCACACTAACCCTGTCTAACCTCGGGAATATCAGCACTAACCCTGTCTAACCTCGGGAATATCCACACTAACACTCTCTAACCTCGGGAATATCCACACTAACCCTGTCTAACCTCGGCAATATCCACACTAACCCTGTCTAACCTCGGGAATATCCACACTAACACTCTCTAACCTTGGGAATATCCACACTAACCCTGTCTAACCTCGGGAATATCCACACTAACACTCTCTAACCTCGGACATATCCACACTAACACTCTCTAACCTCGGGAATATCCACACTAACACTGTTTAACCTCGGGAATATCCACACTAACACTCTCTAACCTTGGGAATATCCACACTAACACTCTCTACCTTGGGAATATCAGCACTAACCCTGTCTAACCTCGGGAATATCCACACTAACACTCTCTAAACTCGGGAATATCCACATTAACACTCTCTAACCTCGGGAATATCCACACGTAACACTGTCTAACTCGGGAATATCCACACTAACACTGTTTAACCTCGGACATATCCACACTAACACTGTTTAACCTCGGACATATCCACACTAACACTCTCTAACCTCGGGAACATCCGCACTAACCCTGTCTAACCTCGGAAATATCCGCACTAACCCTGTCTAACCTCGGGAATATCCACACTAACCCTGTCTAACATCGGGAATATCCACACTAACCCTGTCTAACCTCGGGAATATCCACACTAACCCTGTCTAACCTCGGGAATATCCACACTAACCCTGTCTAACCTCGGGAATATCAGCACTAACACTCTCTAACCTCGGGAATATCCACACTAACCCTGTCTAACCTCGGACATATCCACACTAACCCTGTCTAGCCTCGGACATATCCACACTAACCCTGTCTAGCCTCGGACATATCCACACTAACCCTGTTTAACCTCGGACATATCCACACTAACCCTGTTTAACCTCGGACATATCCACACTAACCCTGTTTAACCTCGGACATATCCACACTAACCCTGTCTAACCTCGGGAATATCCGCACTAACACTCTCTAACCTCGGGAATATCCGCACTAACCCTGTCTAACCTCGGGAATATCCACACTAACACTCTCTAACCTCGGGAATATCCGCACTAACCCTGTCCAACCTCGGGAATATCCACACTAACACTCTCTAACCTCGGAAATATCCACACTAACCCTGTCTAACCTCGGGAATATCAGCACTAACCCTGTCTAACCTCGGGAATATCCACACTAACACTCTGTAACCTCGGGAATATCCACACTAACACTCTCTAACCTCGGACATATCCACACTAACACTCTCTAACCTCGGGAACATCCGCACTAACCCTGTCTAACCTCAGGAATATCCACACTAACACTGTCTAACCTCGGACATATCCACACTAACACTGTCTAACCTCAGGAATATCCACACTAACACTGTTTAACCTCGGGAATATCCACACTAACACTCTCTAACCTCGGGAATATCCACACTAACCCTGTCTAACCTCGGGAATATCAGCACTAACCCTGTCTAACCTCGGGAATATCCACACTAACACTCTCTAACCTTGGGAATATCAGCACTAACCCTGTCTAACCTCGGGAATATCCACACTAACCCTTTCCAACCTCGGGAATATCCACACTAACACTCTCTAACCTTGGGAATATCAGCACTTACCCTGTCTAACCTCGGGAATATCCACACTAACACTCTCTAACCTTGGGAATATCAGCACTAACCCTGTCTAACCTCGGGAATATCCACACTAACCCTGTCTAACCTCGGGAATATCCACACTAACACTCTCCAACCTCGGGAATAACCACACTAACCCTGTCTAACCTCGGGACATATCCACACTAACACTCTCCAACATCGGGAATATCCACACTAACCCTGTCTAACCTCGGGAATATCCGCACTAACCCTGTCTAACCTCGGGAATATCCGCACTAACCGTGTCTAACCTCGGGAATATCCGCACTAACCCTGTCTAACCTCGGGAATATCCGCACTAACCCTGTCTAACCTCGGGAATATCCGCACTAACCCTGTCTAACCTCGGGAATATCCGCACTAACCCTGTCTAACCTCGGGAATATCCGCACTAACCCTGTCTAACCTCGGGAATATCCACACTAACACTCGCTAACCTTGGGAATATCAGCACTAACCCTGTCTAACCTCGGGAATATCCACACTAACACTCTGTAACCTCGGGAATATCCACACTAACACTCTCTACCCTCGGGAATATCCACACTAACCCTGTCTAACCTCGGGAATATCCACACTAACCCTGTCTAACCTCGGGAATATCCACACTAACCCTGTCTAACCTCGGGAATATCAACACTAACACTCTCTAACCTCGGGATTATCCACACGAACCCTGTCTTAACTCGGGAATATCAGCACTAACCCTGTCTAACCTCGGGAATATCCACACTAACCCTGTCTAACCTCGGGAATATCCACACTAACGCTCTCTAACCTTGGGAATATCAGCACTATCCATGTCTAACCTCGGGAATATCCACACTAACCCTGTCTAACCTCGGGAATATCAGCACTAACCCTGTCTAACCTCGGGAATATCCGCACTAACACTGTCTAACCTCAGGAATATCCACACTAACCCTGTCCTGTCTAACCTCGGGAATATCCACACTAACCCTGTCTAACCACGGGAATATCCACACTAACCCTGTCTAACCTCGGGAATATCCACACTAACCCTGTCTAACCTCGGGAATATCCACACTAACACTCTCTAACCTCAGGAATATCCACACTAACACAGTATAACCTCGGGAATATCAGCACTAACCCTGTCTAACCTCGGGAATATCCACACTAACACTCTCCAACCTCGGGAATATCCGCACTAACCCTGTCTACCCTCGGGAATATCCACACTAACCCTGTCTAACCTCGGGAATATCCACACTAACACTCTCTAACCTCGGGAATATCCACACTAACACTCTCCAACCTCGGGAATATCTACACTAACCCTGTCTAACCTCGGGAATATCAGCACTAACCCTGTCTAACCTCGGGAATATCCACACTAACACTCTCTAACCTCGGGAATATTCACACTAACCCTGTCTAACCTCGGGAATATCATCACTAACCCTGTCTAACCTCGGGAATATCCACACTAACCCTGTCTAACCTCGGGAATATCCACACTAACACTCTCTAACCTCGGGAATATCCACACTAACCCTGTCTAACCTCGGGAATATCCACACTAACCCTGTCTAACCTCGGGAATATCCGCACTAACCCTGTCTAACCTCGGGAATATCCGCACTAACCCTGTCTAACCTCGGGAATATCAACACTAACCCTGTCTAACCTCGGGAATATCCACACTAACCCCGTCTAACCTCGGGAATATCCACACTAACCCTGTCTAACCTCGGGAATATCCGCACTAACCCTGTCTAAACTCGGGAATATCCACACTAACACTCTCTAACCTCGGGAATATCCGCACTAACCCTGTCTAACCTCGGGAATATCCACACTAACACTCTCTAACCTCGGGAATATCCACACTAACCCTGTCTAACCTCGGAAATATCCACACTAACCCTGTCTAACCTCGGGAATATCCACACTAACCCTGTCTAACCTCGGGAATATCCACACTAACACTCTCTAACCTCAGGAATATCCACACTAACCCTGTCTAACCTCGGGAATATCCACACAAACACTCTCTAACCTCGGGAATATCCACACTAACCCTGTCTAACCTCGGGAATATCCACACTAACCCTGTCTAACCTCGGGAATATCCACACTAACACTCTCTAACCTCGGACATATCCACACTAACCCTGTCTAACCTCGGGAATATCCACACTAACACTCTCTAACCTCAGGAATATCCACACTAACCCTGTCTAACCTCGGGAATATCCACACTAACCCTGTCTAACCTCGGGAATATCAGCACTAACCCTGTCTAACCTCGGGAATATCCACACTAACCCTGTCTAACCTCGGGAATATCCACACTAACACTCTCTAACCTCGGGAATATCCACACTAACCCTGTCTAACCTCGGGAATATCAGCACTAACCCTGTCTAACCTCGGGAATATCCACACTAACCCTGTCTAACCTCGGGAATATCCACACTAACCCTGTCTAACCTCGGGAATATCCACACTAACCCTGTCTAACCTCGGGAATATCAGCACTAACCCTGTCTAACCTCGGGAATATCAGCACTAACCCTGTCTAACCTCGGGAATATCCACACTAACCCTGTCTAACCTCGGGAATGTCCACACTAACCCTGTCTAACCTCAGGAATATCCACACTAACCCTGTCTAACCTCAGGAATATCCACACTAACACTCTCTAACCTCGGGAATATCCACACTAACCCTGTCTAACCTCGGGAATATCCACACTAACCCTGTCTAACCTCGGGAATATCCACACTAACACTCTCTAACCTCGGGAATATCCGCACTAACCCTGTCTAACCTCGGGAATATCCACACTAACACTCTCTAACCTCGGGAATATCCACACTAACCCTGTCTAACCTCGGGAATATCAGCACTAACCCTGTCTAACCTCGGGAATATCCACACTAACACTCTCTAACCTCGGGAATATCCACACTAACCCTGTCTAACCTCGGCAATATCCACACTAACCCTGTCTAACCTCGGGAATATCCACACTAACACTCTCTAACCTTGGGAATATCCACACTAACCCTGTCTAACCTCGGGAATATCCACACTAACACTCTCTAACCTCGGACATATCCACACTAACACTCTCTAACCTCGGGAATATCCACACTAACACTGTTTAACCTCGGGAATATCCACACTAACACTCTCTAACCTTGGGAATATCCACACTAACACTCTCTACCTTGGGAATATCAGCACTAACCCTGTCTAACCTCGGGAATATCCACACTAACACTCTCTAAACTCGGGAATATCCACATTAACACTCTCTAACCTCGGGAATATCCACACTAACACTGTCTAACTCGGGAATATCCACACTAACACTGTTTAACCTCGGACATATCCACACTAACACTGTTTAACCTCGGACATATCCACACTAACACTCTCTAACCTCGGGAACATCCGCACTAACCCTGTCTAACCTCGGAAATATCCGCACTAACCCTGTCTAACCTCGGGAATATCCACACTAACCCTGTCTAACATCGGGAATATCCACACTAACCCTGTCTAACCTCGGGAATATCCACACTAACCCTGTCTAACCTCGGGAATATCCACACTAACCCTGTCTAACCTCGGGAATATCAGCACTAACACTCTCTAACCTCGGGAATATCCACACTAACCCTGTCTAACCTCGGACATATCCACACTAACCCTGTCTAGCCTCGGACATATCCACACTAACCCTGTCTAGCATCGGACATATCCACACTAACCCTGTTTAACCTCGGACATATCCACACTAACCCTGTTTAACCTCGGACATATCCACACTAACCCTGTTTAACCTCGGACATATCCACACTAACCCTGTCTAACCTCGGGAATATCCGCACTAACACTCTCTAACCTCGGGAATATCCGCACTAACCCTGTCTAACCTCGGGAATATCCACACTAACACTCTCTAACCTCGGGAATATCCGCACTAACCCTGTCTAACCTCGGGAATATCCACACTAACACTCTCTAACCTCGGGAATATCCACACTAACCCTGTCTAACCTCGGGAATATCAGCACTAACCCTGTCTAACCTCGGGAATATCCACACTAACACTCTGTAACCTCGGGAATATCCACACTAACACTCTCTAACCTCGGACATATCCACACTAACACTCTCTAACCTCGGGAACATCCGCACTAACCCTGTCTAACCTCAGGAATATCCACACTAACACTGTCTAACCTCGGACATATCCACACTAACACTGTCTAACCTCAGGAATATCCACACTAACACTGTTTAACCTCGGGAATATCCACACTAACACTCTCTAACCTCGGGAATATCCACACTAACCCTGTCTAACCTCGGGAATATCAGCACTAACCCTGTCTAACCTCGGGAATATCCACACTAACACTCTCTAACCTTGGGAATATCAGCACTAACCCTGTGTAACCTCGGGAATATCCACACTAACCCTTTCCAACCTCGGGAATATCCACACTAACACTCTCTAACCTCGGGATTATCCACACTAACACTCTCTAACCTCGGGAATATCCACAGTAACACTCTCTAACCTCGGGAATATCCACACTAACCCTGTCCAACCTCGGGAATATCCACACTAACACTCACTAACCTCGGGAACATCCGCACTAACCCTGTCTAACCTCGGAAATATCCGCACTAACCCTGTCTAACCTTGGGAGTATCCACACTAACACTCTCTAAACTCGGGAATATCCACATTAACACTCTCTAACCTCGGGAATATCCACACTAACACTGTCTAACCTCGGGAATATCCACACTAACACTGTTTAACCTCGGACATATCCACACTAACACTGTTTAACCTCGGACATATCCACACTAACCCTGTCTAACCTCGGGAACATCCGCACTAACCCTGTCTAACCTCGGAAATATCCGCACTAACCCTGTCTAACCTCGGGAATATCCACACTAACCCTGTCTAACCTCGGGAATATCCACACTAACACTGTCTAACCTCGGGAATATCAGCACTAACCCTGTCTAACCTCGGGAATATCCGCACTAACCCTGTCTAACCTCGGGAATATCCACACTAACCCTGTCTAACCTCGGGAATATCCACACTAACCCTGTCTAACCTCGGGAATATCAGCACTAACCCTGTCTAACCTCGGGAATATCCACACTAACCATGTCTAACCTCGGGAATATCCACACTAACCCTGTCTAACCTCAGGAATATCCACACTAACCCTGTCTAACCTCGGACATATCCACACTAACCCTGTCTAGCCTCGGACATATCCACACTAACCCTGTCTAACCTCGGACATATCCACACTAACCCTGTTTAACCTCGGACATATCCACACTAACCCTGTCTAACCTCGGACATATCCACACTAACCCTGTTTAACCTCGGACATATCCACACTAACCCTGTTTAACCTCGGACATATCCACACTAACCCTGTCTAACCTCGGGAATATCCGCACTAACCCTGTCTAACCTCGGAAATATCCGCACTAACCCTGTCTAACCTTGGGAATATCCACACTAACACTCTCTAACCTCGGGAATATCCGCACTAGAACCATAGAAATGTTACAGCACAGAAGGAGGCCATTTGGCCCATCTTGTCCATGCCAGCCTGAGGATACCCAGGTGCCCTTTCTAAACCCACCTTCCTGCACCCGGCCCATAGCCCTGCAGCTTACAGCACGTAAGGTGCAGATCCAGGTACTTTTTAAAAAAGAGTTTAGAGTTTCTGCCTCTACCACCAACTTGGGCAACGAATTCCACACACCCACTATCCTCTGCGTAAAAAAGTTCTTCCTCATGTCCCCCCCTACACCTTCTGCCACTTATCTTGAATCTATGTCCCCTGGTTCTAGAATTCTCCACCAAGGGAAACAATTTTATCCTGTCCACTTTATCTATTCCCCTCATAATTTTGTACCTCAATCAAGTCACCTCTCAGCCTTCTTTGTTCTAAGGAAAATAACCCCAACCTATCTAATCTCTCCTCGTAGCTACACTTTTCTAACCCTGGCAACATTCTTGTAAACCTCCTCTGCACTCTCTCCAGAGCTACTACATCCTTCCTGTAATGTGGTGACCAGAACTGCACACAATACTCCAGTTGTGGCCTCACCAGTGTTTTATACAATTCCAACATTATATCCTTACTTTTATATTCTATACCTCTGCCAATGAAGGAGAGCATTCCATATGCCTTCTTTACATCCTTGTCTACTTTGAACTGCTGCCTTCAGGGACTGTGTACTTATACGCCAAGATCTCTCACTTCATCTACCCTTCTTAGTATATTCCCATTTATTGTGTAATTCCTGTAACTGTTTGACCTCCCTAAACGTATGATCTCACACTTCTCTATGTTAAAATCCATCTGCCACTTTACCGCCCACTCCACCAACCCATCTATATCGTTTTGGAGATTATGGCTATCCTCTACACTATCCACTACTCGGCCAATCTTTGTGTCATCTGCAAATTTCCCAATCGTGCCCCCCACGTCCAAATCGTTAATATATAACACAAACAGCAAGGGTCCCAACACTGAGCCCTGTGGAACACCACTTGAGACAACTTTCCATTCGCAAGGGCACCCATCGACCATTACCCTTTGTTTCCTGTTACAAAGCCAACCTTTTATCTAGTTTGCCACATTACCCTGAATCCCATGGGCTTTTACTTTCCTGACCAATCTGCCATGTGGGACCTTGTCAAATGCCTTGCTAAAACCCATGTACACATCATCCACTGCACTACCTTCATCAACCCTTCTTGTCACTTCCTCAAAGAATTCAATCAAATTTGTGAGGCAAGACCTTCCTTTAACAAATCCATGCTGACCATCCCTGACTAGTCCGTGCCTTTCCACATGACAGTTAATCCTATCTCTCAGGATTGATTCTACTAATTTGCTCACCATTGATGTAAGACTAACTGGCCTATAATTGTTTGGCATTTCCTTTGATCCCATTTTAAACAATGGAACTATGTTTACATTTCTCCAGTCCTCCAGTACCTCCCCTGTATCTAGTGAAGATTGGAAAATCATCCTCAGAGCGTCTGCTATCTCCTCGCTGACTTCCTTCAGCAGCCTCGGAAACTTATCCACTTTCAAGGATTTCAACCCTTCGAGTACTTCCTCTCTATGACCAACCCATCCAATATCTCGCAGTGTTCCTCCCAGTGACTACTATATCTACATCCTCCCTTTCCTTTGTAAACATGGAGACAAAATATTCATTCAAAACCCTTCCCACAGTCTCTGCGTCTAAACACAAGTTTCCATCTTCTATCAAAGATGAACCTTGGAATAACTGCCCTACTCACACCCATCTCTGCGCTCACATACACATATGCACACTGAGCACTAACCTCTGTGTTTTGAAATGCTCAAACAGTACACCGTCATACACATCTCTGGCGTTGTATGTTGGAGAGAAGATCACCTTCACATGTAGTTCCTTTGCCAGCGGAGGGACAGACAGTGCTGAACGACTATCCTTCAGCTGCTTTTCCACACAGGATGGCCGGTAAAAACGCTGCAACACAACAAGATACCTTCAGCATCCATTCACTGCAGTGCCGAGGGACAGAGGAAGAGACGCTGAGGGGAAGTTCCGTCCTCGGGCATGTGGGGAGGCACTGAGGGGCAGCTCTACCCGTGGGGGTGGGGGGGAAACAGCCACTGAGGGTCAGCTCTACCCGCGGAGGTGGGGGTGAAACAGCCTCTGAGGGGCAGCTCTACCCACCGGGGCGGGGGGGGGGGAGATGGGGGGAAACAGCCACTGAGGGGCAGCTCTACCCACGGAGGTGGGGGGGAAACAGCCTCTGAGGGGCAGCTCTACCCGCGGGGGTGTGGGGGGAGAGAAACAGCCACTGAGGGGCAGCTCTACCCACGGGGGTGGGGGGGGAGAGAAACAGCCACTGAGGGGCAGCTCTACTCGCGGGGGTGGGGGGGAAACAGCCACTGAGGGGCAGCTCTACCTGCGGGGGTAGGGGGGGATGGGGAGAAACAGCCACTGAGGGGCAGCTCTCTCCGCGGAGGTGGGGGGGGATGGGGAGAAACGGCCACTGAGGGTCAGATCTACCCGCGGGGGGAGAGAAACAGCCTCTGAGGGGCAGCTCTACACGCGGGGGTGGGGGGGGATGGGGAGAAACAGCCACTGAGGGGCAGCTCAACCCGCGGAGGTGGGGGGGATGGGGAGAAACAGCCACTGAGGGGCAGCTCTACCCGCGGGGGTGGGGGAAACAGCCACTGAGGGGCAGCTCTACCCGCGGGGGTGGGGGAAACAGCCACTGAGGGGCAGCTCTACCCGCGGGGGTGGGGGGGGGATGGGGAGAAACAGCCTCTGAGGGGCAGCTCTACCCGCGGGGGTGGGGGAAACAGCCTCTGAGGGGCAGCTCTACCCGCGGGGAGAGAAAAACAGCCTCTGAGGGGCAGCTCTACCCGCGGGGGTGGGGGGGAAACAGCCACTGAGGGGCAGCTCTACCCGCAGGGGTGGGGGGGGGAGAGAAACAGCCACTGAGGGGCAGATCTACCCGCGGGGGTGGGGGGGGGATGGGGAGAAACAGCCTCTGAGGGGCAGCTCTACCCGCGGGGGTGGGGGAAACAGCCACTGAGGGGCAGCTCTACCCGCGGGGGGAGAAAAACAGCCTCTGAGGGGCAGCTCTACCCACGGGGGTGGGGGAAACAGCCACTGAGGGGCAGCTCTACCCGCAGGGGTGGGGGGGGGAGAGAAACAGCCACTGAGGGGCAGATCTACCCGCGGGGGGAGAAAAACAGCCTCTGAGGGGCAGCTCTACCCACGGGGGTGGGGGAAACAGCCACTGAGGGGCAGCTCTACCCGCGGGGGGAGAGAAACAGCCTCTGAGGGTCAGCTCTACCCGCGGAGGTGGGGGTGAAACAGCCTCTGAGGGGCAGCTCTACCCACCGGGGCGGGGGGGGGGGGAGATGGGGGGAAACAGCCACTGAGGGGCAGCTCTACCCACGGAGGTGGGGGGGAAACAGCCTCTGAGGGGCAGCTCTACCCGCGGGGGTGTGGGGGGAGAGAAACAGCCACTGAGGGGCAGCTCTACCCACGGGGGTGGGGGGGGAGAGAAACAGCCACTGAGGGGCAGCTCTACCCGCGGGGGTGGGGGTGAAACAGCCACTGAGGGGCAGCTCTACCTGCGGGGGTAGGGGGGGATGGGGAGAAACAGCCACTGAGGGGCAGCTCTCTCCGCGGAGGTGGGGGGGGATGGGGAGAAACAGCCACTGAGGGTCAGATCTACCCGCGGGGGTGGGGGAAACAGCCTCTGAGGGGCAGCTCTACCCGCGGGGGTGGGGGAAACAGCCACTGAGGGGCAGCTCTACCTGCGGGGGGAGAGAAACAGCCTCTGAGGGGCAGCTCTACCCGCGGAGGGTGGGGGGGGAGAGAAACAGCCACTGAGGGGCAGCTCTACCTGCGGAGGTGTGGGGGGAAACAGCCACTGAGGGGCAGCTCTACCCGGGGGGGTGGGGGAAACAGCCTCTGAGGGGCAGCTCTACCCGCGGAGGTGTGGGGGTGGGGGTGGGGGTGTAACAGCCTCTGAGGGGCAGATCCATCCTGGGGCGGGAGGAGGAGGGTGCCAAGTGACAGGCTTGAAGGGCTGAATGGCCTCCTCCTGTTCCTGTGTGACAGGCTGAAGGGGCTCTGTGACCTCCTGTTTGTGTGGGGATGTTTGAGAGGAGTCAATTTGGCCAGAGCAGGTTCGAGCGGTGGCTTCCCTTCCCTCCAGGACACTGGTGAACCCCGAAATCTTGCTGGGTCACTTCCCAGAGAGGCTAGTCCACAAATTTCCAAAACGACTGAGCAGAAAGCTATTTCCCTCCCCTCAAGTTCCAGTTCCGCACCTTGACTTTCAGCGTCCTGTTGGAGATTGGCACCGGAGATCCTTTGGAGATGTTAAACCATAGCGTATGTGAGATCGCCGCCATGTTGTCTGCCAGCTCCAGCCGGGCACTGTTTGCCACTTCCACCACGTGCACAGAGGCAAGCCGTCCGTTCAGCCATCGATCGGAGCTGCTTCCCAATGCCCTGGGGCTGCTGCAGCTTCCTGGCTCCACACTCCGACTGGAGCGTTCTGCCTCGGTTTCGGTAGCTAGCCCCCGCTCCTTCTCCACAGCCGTCTCCAGGATGGAGATGAGGACCCACTCACCATTGAAAAGACCCAGTCGCTGTAGAGCTGGCTTGGTTAGGACCAGCAGGTTATCAGCATCCAGGCCGCGGTGTTCACCAGCCATGGCACTGGGTTGAAGCTTCCCGCTGTCGGCCAGTCCAGGCAAGTCAGCCACCATCACCTCCAGCCTGCACTCCAAGGCCTGTAGAAAAGTCACCATATCAGAGTCTAGGGTTTTGCCAGGCTCCAGCACAAGGCCTGTGCCCCAAAGTGCACGAGTGTAATGGGCAAAATCAGAAACATAGAGTGGCTGGAGTAGCCTGGCTGACTGGAGCTCATTGGCATGTAGCTGGTTGGGATCCCTGAAGTCAGTGAGCACCAGGCTGGTGTTGACGGAGAGGAGACCTTGCAGAACAGGCTGGCACTCCAGAACAACCAGCTCCAAGAGGTGGCCAAAGACCTCGCCACTGTCCTCCCCGAACAAGGGGTGATAGGGCACGTTGGGGGCGTCCCCCTGCCGCAGCAGAATCTGCTGCCGCTGGCAAGTCAGGACCAGAAGACCATTGGCAAAGCTCTGGGAACCAGCCCAGCACAGGCTGGCTTTGCTGCGGGCGCCCAACACCACCTTGGTCAGGGTGGGTACTGACTGTACCAGGGAGACCCGCAGGCAGGACAGGGCACCCCCCAGGCCTGGGGACTCCTCCTCCACTTCATCCTCCACCCACAGGCCATAATGTTTGGGGAAGAGTCTGCTGGTGTAGATCCGGAGGGGGACCCCAGCACCCGGCTCCCCGGGCCCGGGCCCCCTGTCCCCCTGCTCCCCGGTCCCCCTGTCCCTGGGCCCGGGCCCCCTGTCCCCCTGCTCCCCGGGCCCCCTGTCCCCCTGCTCCCCGGTCCCCCTGTCCCTGGGCCCGGGCCCCCTGTCCCCCTGCTCCCCGGTCCCCCTGTCCCCCTGCTCCCCGGGCCCCCTGTCCCTGGGCCCGGGCCCCCTGTCCCCCTGCTCCCCGGTCCCCCTGTCCCTGGGCCCGGGCCCCCTGTCCCCCTGCTCCCCGGTCCCCCTGTCCCTGGGCCCGGGCCCCCTGTCCCCCTGCTCCCCGGTCCCCCTGTCCGGGCCCCCTGTCCCCCTGCTCCCCGGTCCCCCTGTCCCTGGGCCCGGGCCCCCTGTCCCCCTGCTCCCCGGTCCCCCTGTCCCCCTGCTCCCCGGGCCCCCTGTCCCTGGGCCCGGGCTCCCTGTCCCCCTGCTCCCCGGTCCCCCTGTCCCTGGGCCCGGGCCCCCTGTCCCCCTGCTCCCTGGGCCCGGGCCCCCTGTCCCCCTGCTCCCTGGGCCCGGGCCCCCTGTCCCCCTGCTCCCCGGGCCCGGGCTCTGCCTCCGCCGGCGGATCCTCCTCGGTGACGGTGGCGGAGATGAAGAGACCGGGCCCTGGGGCCCAGGCTGGGTCGGTTCTCAGGGAGAGGACGCAGGCAGAGCCTGGGCTGGGCCGGGGGCCCGAGCTCAAGGCCAAGGAGGCCGCACTGGGAATGAGAACCTGCAGCGGGTGGAGTTGGGCAGGGAAACGGCGGCAAAGCCGGAGCTCCGCGGGGATGGACATCGAGACATGCACCAGCGGCATCGCCATCTTTGTAAATCAGCAGCAGCATCGACGGAGGCAATGCGGCCATCTTGGTAAAGGGGGCGCATGCGCAGTGTAGACTGTGCCATATTTGTGCAGGTATTGCAGTGTCAACGGCTCAAGCGCAAAGGCATTCTCCATATTTGTAAAGGGGGGGAATGCGCATTAGGAGTGATACAGCATTGTGAAGGCGAAATCCATCCAACCACAAAGCGCACGGCGCCATCTTGGTAAAGGAGGAGGCACCATCCCACCATTCTCGTAAGGGATAAAAGCAAAATACTGCGGATCTGAAACAATAACAAAAACAAAAATAGCTGTAAAAACCCAGCAGGTCTGACAGCATCTGTGGAGAGGAAGACAGAGTTAACGTTTTGAGGCCAGGTGACAGTCTTACAGACTAGAAAGGTTAACTCTGTCCTCCTGTCCACAAATGCTGTCAGACCTGCTGGGTTTCTCCAGCTATTTTTGTTTTTGTTTCAGATTCTAATAAAGGATGTTGCTGGCTGCTCTGCAAATGTAAATAGTAAAAAGTTCAAAAAATCAAGAGTGGGACCAACAGAGAGAATATACATACACATGGAAGAGGGAGCATGGTTGTGGCACTGAATGAATTATAGAATGATTATAGGACAGGCTAAGGCCCCTCAGCAAAATGTGTCCATTGACCCTGTCTCCACCACACTCTCAGACAGTGCATTCCAGATCCTAACCACTCAATTGACACTGTCTCCACCACCCTCTCAGGCAGTGCATTCCAGATCCTAACCACTCGATTGACCCTGTCTCCACCACACTCTCAGACAGTGCATTCCAGATCCTAACCACCCGATTGACCCTGTCTCCACCACACTCTCAGACAGTGCATTCCAGATCCTAACCACTCGATTGACACTGTCTCCACCACACTCTCAGACAGTGCATTCCAGATCCTAACCACTCGATTGACCCTGTCTCCACCACACTCTCAGGCAGTGCATTCCAGATCCTAACCACTCGATTGACCCTGTCTCCACCACACTCTCAGGCAGTGCATTCCAGATCCTAACCACTCGATTGACCCTATCTCCACCACACTCTCAGACAGTGCATTCCAGATCCTAACCACTCGATTGACACTGTCTCCACCACCCTCTCAGGCAGTGCATTCCAGATCCTAACCACTCGATTGACCCTGTCTCCACCACACTCTCAGACAGTGCATTCCAGATCCTAACCACTCGATTGACCCTGTCTCCACCACACTCTCAGACAGTGCATTCCAGATCCTAACCACCCGATTGACCCTGTCTCCACCACACTCTCAGACAGTGCATTCCAGATCCTAACCACTCGATTGACACTGTCTCCACCACCCTCTCAGGCAGTGCATTCCAGATCCTAACCACTCGATTGACCCTGTCTCCACCACACTCTCAGGCAGTGCATTCCAGATCCTAACCACTCGATTGACCCTGTCTCCACCACACTCTCAGGCAGTGCATTCCAGATCCTAACCACTCGATTGACCCTGTCTCCACCACACTCTCAGACAGTGCATTCCAGACCCTAACCACTCAATCGACCCTGTCTCCACCACACTCTCAGGCAGTGCATTCCAGACCCTAACCACTCGATTGACCCTGTCTCCACCACACTCTCAGGCAGTGCATTCCAGATCCTAACCACTCGATTGACCCTGTCTCCACCACACTCTCAGACAGTGCATTCCAGATCCTAACCACCCGATTGACCCTGTCTCCACCACACTCTCAGACAGTGCATTCCAGATCCTAACCACTCGATTGACACTGTCTCCACCACCCTCTCAGGCAGTGCATTCCAGATCCTAACCACTCGATTGACCCTGTCTCCACCACACTCTCAGGCAGTGCATTCCAGATCCTAACCACGCGATTGACCCTGTCTCCACCACACTCTCAGGCAGTGCATTCCAGATCCTAACCACTCGATTGACCCTGTCTCCACCACACTCTCAGACAGTGCATTCCAGACCCTAACCACTCGATTGACCCTGTCTCCACCACACTCTCAGGCAGTGCATTCCAGACCCTAACCACTCGATTGACCCTGTCTCCACCACACTCTCAGATAGTATATTCCAGATGCTAACCACTCGATTGACCCTGTCTCCAACACACTCTCAGACAGTGCATTCCAGATCCTAACCACTCGATTGACCCTGTCTCCACCACACTCTCAGATAGTATATTCCAGATGCTAACCACTCGATTGACCCTGTCTCCAACACACTCTCAGACAGTGCATTCCAGATCCTAACCACTCGATTGACCCTGTCTCCACCACACTCTCAGGCAGTGCATTCCAGATCCTAACTACTCGATTGACCCTGTCTCCACCACACTCTCCGAAAGTGCATTCCAGATCCTAACCACTCGATTGACCCTGTCTCCACCGCACTCTCAGACAATGCATTCCAGATCCTAGCTGCTCGATTGACCCTGTCTCCACCACACTCTCAGAATGTGCACTCCAGATCTAAGCTCTGCAATCCTGCCACATCTGGTGGTGGACAATTAAATAACTCACTGAAGGAGGAGGAGGCTCCACAAATATGCCCATCTGCAATGATGGAGGACCCAGCACATCAGTGCAAAAGATAAGGCTGAAGCATTTGCTACAATCTTCAGTCAGAAGTGCCGAGTGGATAATCCATTTCGGCCTCCTCTGGAGGTCCCCAGCATCACAGATGCCAGTCTTCAGCCAATTCGATTCACTCCATGTGATATCAAGAAATGGCTGAAGGCACTGGATGCTGCAAAGGCTATGGGCCCTGACAATATTTTGGCAATAGTATTGAAGACTTGTGCTCCAGAACTTGCCATGCCCCTAGCCAAGCTGTTCCAGTACAGCTACAACACTGGCATCTACCCGGCTATGTAGAAAATTGCCCAGGTATATCCTGCACACAAAAAGCAGGTTAAATCCAACAAGAGAGAATCCAACCATCGCCCCTTGATGTTCAATGACATTACCACCACTGAATCCCCCACTATCAACATCCTGGGGGTTACCATTGACCAGAAACTGAACTGGACTAGCCATATAAACACTGTGGCTACGAGAGCAAGTCAGAGGCTGGGAATCCTGCGACGAGTAACTTACCTCCTGACTCCCCAAAGCCTGTCCACCATCTACAAAGCACAAGTCAGGAGTGTGATGGAATACTCCCCACTTGCCTGGATGAGTGCAGCTCCCACAACACTCAAGAAGCTTGACACCATCCAGGACAAAGCAGCCGCTTGATTGGCACCCCATCCACAAACTTTCACTCCCTCCACCACCAACGCACAGTAGCAGCAGTGTGTGTACCATCTACAAGATGCACTGCAGGAATTCACCAAGGCTCCATAGACAGCACCTTCCAAACCCACGACCATCTAGAAGGGCAAGGACAGCAGATAAATGGGAACACCACTCCTGGAAGTTCCCCTTCCAAGTTACTCACCATCCTGACTTGGAAATATATCACCGTTCCTTCACTGTTGCTGGATCAAAATCCCGGAACTCCCTCCCTAACAGCACTGTGGGTGTACCTACACCACATGGACTGCAGCGGCTCAAGAAGGCAGCTCACCACCACCTTCTCAAGGGGCAACTAGGGATGGGCAATAAATACTGGGCCCAGCCAGCGAAGCCAACATCCTGTGAAGGAGTAAAAAAAAGAAACTAAATTTATCTCATTTTAACAATTCAAAAGTATTTCCATAAACTTCTCTGGTCTTCAATCCCAGATTAGTATCGATAAAGTAAACATAAGTGAATATAAAATCATCCGTGACCTGTCTCCCTTGTGCTCATAGTGCCCTTAAGTTACATTTGTGAGTGCTGACCCCTCACTGGCACCGGTGTTGGAGACATCCTGCTCACTCTGCTGTCCTGTTGACCTTGATGACCTTGGCGGGCATCCTCTGGCCAGTGGAGCCTGTGCTGGCCCCGCCTGGGAGGGAGCGGCCAGCTGGCATCTCCCCAGTCGCCGCAGCCTCATCAGATGTCACGGTCACTGGCAGAGGGGCAGAGGAGCTGCTGCCGTCATCCAGAGTGCCCTGAGAGGAGCCCCCAGAGACAACAGGCAGCTCGTGCGCCAACGTCAGGTCGCTCTGGACCTCCCTGCTCACCGTTGATGGATGGGCACTGAGCTGGGATACTGGGTGCTTCTCCATCTCCCACACTGTCACTGACCACCTGAGGTCATTGCCCGTGTGAGGGCTGCAGATCCCAGCACAACCCCAGGAACCCCTGATTCTGTCTCTGGAGCTGCCTCTTCATGACAGTTACCACGCTCTCAATGGAGGAGGCAGTGTAATCACCCATGACAGTCAATGCAGTACTCATGCTCTGCATGGACTCCTCCATCATGTAGACCATGGCACACAGACCATCGTGGATCTCTGCCAGATCCTCCCGCACACCCCGCTGGACATCCAGCATCAGCCACCTAATGGACGACTCCGGAGGCCCAACATCAGCCACTGACTGAGCATGGCCCTGGTCTCCAACAGCCCTCCGACTCCCAGCACCCTGGGCACTCTCTGCCTCTGCCTGCACCTCAAGCCACTGTGAAGTGCCCTCACCAATGTGCACCGAGATACTGGCCATTGGTCTAATGTCCACCGAGGTGCTGGTATCTGTGCTGGTGCCTGCTTCAGTGGGCGGGTGTGATGCAGGTGAAAATGATGCCCGGTGGTCCTCCGGTGTCAGGGATGGCCCTTCCAGGTCTGCGGATCGGACACCTGCTGGTGACCCTAAAAGAGGGAAGGACATGTCATTAGTTAAGGTCATCACCCTGTCACTGTGCATGCCAGGCACCCTGGTGAGACAATGGAGATCTGCATCATGGTAACCATCATCTTCCAATGGGGACTCCAGGACCGAGGCTCCCATCAATGAAGGAACTACACTAGAATGTTTGCAAAATCCGAAAGTCTTACCTCTACACACTGCGCTCTTACCTTCATCTGGTACCCCCGCCTCTCCACGCCTGGTTGCAAGGGAGTGTGCCAACTCTCCAGTTCCAAAGTGTCCTGCTTGAACCGGGAGACCAGCAGCAGGTTGGCGGCCCTCGGCCTGTATGTGACCTCTCGGCTTGGATCTGGCTCGTCTTCTCCTGAAGCATTAGAGGAGCATCGATTGGTCCACTCTCTACCTGCAGCATCATTGCAGCCTGGCCAATCCCAGCTGAGGAGCACCTCGCAGGGCTCGTCCGAGTCGTGGCCTTTGAACCGCAAGGCACTCAGTCCAAGCAGCCGGGGCTCACCCCCTTGGCCAGCTAAAGTGTCATTGACAGTTGGCACTCAGACTGTAACACCCCTGAGCTCCACGGAGGAGACGGCCAGACCTTAACACTTCTCCACACTGACCCACGCCAACATGGTGCTCACCCTTCCCGAACGCAGCAGGTCATTGAATCTCTTGCGGCACTGCCCCCATGTGCACCGCACCACATCGTGGCTGCTCCCCCGGGCTCCCACCTTCCCCCATGCCCTCTTGGTGAGGTGTGGTGGCCTCTTCCTCCCATCTCTGGGGACAAGGGTGTCCCTCTGGGCAGCCACCTCCTGCAGGAGGGCAGTGAGGGACTCATCAGAAGAGCAAGGGGGACAGAGTGCCCACCCGACCTGCCCTCCTGCCTGGCATTTGCTGCCGCACTCGACTCCATCATTACAATGGCAGACAGACGTCCTTCCCTGGCAGCCTTCCTGGGGCTGCCTGGGCCATATTTAAACCACCTGCTGGGTCACCATTGGACCCTGCGGCTGACGGGCCCCTGATCAGCGTGGAGCCACGTTTCACACTCGGTGTGGGGGGGGGGGGGGTGCGGGGTTTAATTGGCCTGCCAATGTGAAATTGTGGTCAGGGCCCCATCGGGGACAGCAGTCAGTTTCGAGGCTGCTCCTGGGCCACCCGCTGTGCCCACCGGACGAGGGGAATATCCTGCCCTTGGTCTTTCACATCACGTGGGAAATGTCTTTGCTCTTTGGCTTCACCCTTCAGGATTTCTAATGTTTCTGTGCACAGGGGCTTTGCGAAACTCCGTTTTAACCCTTTACTGACCATCACACCACCTCATAGTCAGAGCCAAGCAGGCCAGATAATTAGTTTTGACTGTTACTAGCCCAATAGTCATTTGGTAGTACAGAACTTGAGTATTGCTGAAAAGAGAGACAAGCCTAAGCACTCATCAGGACACTGGAAAGAATACCACTATAAGGAGGAAAACAACAATTTATACCGTATGTGAAGAGAGTGCAGATTAATTGGCAAGTGGCGTTGCCATGGAGAATGCACCACTGATGGTGACTGACAGTTAACCAGCAAGCATTGTTTGAAATTTAAACTAGGCAGCTTAGAATCATGGAGCTATACAACACAGAATCAGGCCCTTTGGCCCATAGTGTCTATGCCGGCCATCAAGCCTCTTTCTATTCTAATCCCATTTTCCAGCCCTTGGCCCATAGCCCTCTATGCTATGGCATTTCAAATGCTCATCTGAATACTTCTTAAATGCTATGAGGGTTTCTGCCTCTACCACCCCCTCAGGCAGTGTGTGTTCCAGATTCCAACCACCCTCTGGGTGAAAAAAATCCCCCCTCAAATCCCCACTAAACCTCCCTCCCTTTACCTTAAACCTATGCCCCCAGGTTATTGACACCTCTACTAAGGGGAAAAGTTTCTTCCTATCCGCCCTATCTAAGCCACTCATAATTTTATACACCTTAATCAGGTCCCCCCTCAACCTTCTCTGCTCCAGGGAAAATAACCCCAGCCTATCCAGTCTCTCTTCATATCTGAAACGCTCCAGCCCAGGGAACATCCTGGTGAATCTCCTCTGCACCCTCTCAGTGGTGCCTCCTGCCACTAAGCAATTTTGGATCCAATTTACCAAATTGCCCTGGATCCCATGGGCTCTTACCTTCTTGACCATTCTCCCATGCAGGACCTTGTCAAAAGCCTTACTGAAGTCCATGTAGACTATATCAACTACACTACCCTCATCTACAAAACTAATCACATTCTTCTTACAGTGTAGCGACCGGAACTGCACACAGTACTCCAGCTATGGCCTAACTAGCATTTATACAGCTCCAACATAATCTCCCTGCTCTTATGTTCTATGCCACTGCCTATGCCTTGTTAACCACCTTATCTACCGGTGCTGCTGCCTTCAGGGATCTATGGACATATACACCAAGATCCCTCTGATCCTCTGTATTTCCTAGGGTCTTACCATTCATTGTGTATTCCCTTCTGTGTTAGTCCTCCCAAAATGCATCACCTCACACTTTTCAGGATTAAATTCCATTTGCCACTGCTCTGCCCATTTTATCAGCCCATCTGTATTGTCCTTAATCTAAGGCTTTCCTCCCCATTATTTATGACACCACCAATTTTCATGTCAACTGCGAACTTACTGACCAATACTCCTATATTCACATCTACATCATTACTGTACACTACAAACAGCAAGTTCCCAGCGCTGATCCCTGCGATACACCACTCGTCACAGGCTTCAAATCACAAAAACACCCCTCGACCTTCACCCTCTGTCTCCTGCCACTAAGCCAATTTTGGATCCAATTTACTAAATTGCCCTGGATCCCATGGGCTCTTACCTTCTTGACCATTCTCCCATGTGGGACCTTGTCAAAAGCCTTACTGAAGTCCATGTAGACTACATCAACTACACTACCCTCATCTACACACCTAGTCACCTCCTTGAAAAATTCAATCAAGTTTGTTAGACATGATCTCCCCCTGACAAAGCCATGCTGACTATCCTTGATTAATCCCTGCCTCTCCAAGTGGAGATTAATCCTGTTCCTCAGAATTTTTTCCCAATAGTTTCCCTATCACTGATGTTAGACTCACTGACCTGTAATTACCTGGTTTATCGCTACTACTCTTCTTGAATAATGGTACCATATTCGCTGTCCTCCTGTCCTCTGGCAAGTCTCCTGTGACCAGAGAGGATTTGAAAATTAGCATCAGAGCTCCTACAATCTCCTCCCTTGCCTTACATAGCAGCCTGGGATGCATCTCATCTGGGCCTAGGGATTTATCTAGTTTTAAGTCCGCTAAAACTGCTAATACCTCCTCCCTTTTAATGCTGATTTGTTCAAGTATATCACAGTCCCCCTCCCTGATTTCTACACCCACATCACCCTCCTCCATAATGAACACAGATGAAAAGTAATCATTTAAAACCTCAACTACGTCCTCCAGCTCCACGAACAGATTGCCACTTTGGTCCCTAATGGGCCCTACTTTTTCCCTGGTTATCTTCTTGCCCTTAATATAGTTATAAAATGCCTTGGGATTTTTCTTGATCTTGCCTGCCAGTGTTTATTCATGGCCCTCTTCACTCTCCTGGTTACTTTTTTAAGTACCCCCCTACATCTTCTATACTCCTCTAGGGCTTCCACTGTTTTCAGCCCTCTGTATCTGTCATAATCCTCCTTCTTTTCCTTAACCAATCCTCTATATCCCTTAACATCCAGGGTTCCCTGGACTTGTTGGTCCTACCCTTCACCTTTACGGGAAAATGTTGGCCCTGAACTCTCGCTATTTCCTTTTTGAATGACTCCCACGGGTCTGATGTAGACTTTCCTACAAGTAGCTGCTCCCCGTCCACTTGGACCAGATCCTGTCTTATTGAAATAGGCCTTCCCCCAGTTCAGGACACTTTATTTCAGGTCCATCTTTGTCCTTTCCCATAACTACCTTCAATCTTACAGAGTTATGGTCACTATCCCCGAAATGCTCCCCCACTGACACTTCTACCACTTGCCTGACTTCTTCCTTAAGATTAGGCCCAGTATTGCCACTTCTCTTGTCGGACTTTCTACATGCTGGCGTAAAAAGCTCTCCTGGATACACTTTATGAATTCCATCTCCTCTAAGCCTTTCACACTAAGACTATCCCAGTTAATATTGGGGAAGTTGAAATCCCCTAGTATTATCACAGAACCACACAGTGCAGAAGAGGCCCTTCAGCCCATCGAGTCTTCACCAACACATGTGAAACTCTATTATTACCCTATTATTTTTACACTTCTCAGATTTGACTACATATTTGCTCCTCTATCTCCTCTGACTGTTTGTGGGTCTATAGTACACTCCCAACAAAGTGATTGCACCCTTTTTGTTTTTAGGTTCTACCCATATGGCCTCATTTGAGGAACCTTCTAAGATACCATCCTTCCTTACTGCAGTAATTGACTCCTTGGTCAATAGTGCAATGCTGTCTCCTCTTTTACACACTCCTCTGTCATGCCTGAAGATTCTATAGCCTGGAATATTGAGCTGCCAGTCCTGTCCTTCCCTCAACCATGTCTCTGTAATAGCAACAATATCATATTCCAATGTGTTAGTCAGCGCCCTCAATTCATCTACCTCACTTGTAAGACTCCTTGCTTTAAAATAGATGCAATTCAGCCCTGCATTATTCCCTTGTGTCTTAACAGGTCTATATTTGCTCTGCCTTCCAGACTGACTTGGTTTCTCTTCTATATTTAGCTGTGCATCACCCCCTTCTGTATCTCACCCCCTGCCAAATTAGGTTAAAATCCCCCCACCAACACTAGTAAATCTCCCCACGAAGATGTTGGTCCCGCTCCAATTCAGGTGCAACCTGTCCGCCTTGTACAGGTCCCACCTTCCCCAGAAATGGACCCAGTGAATTAGGAAACTAAAGCCCTCCCTCCTGCACCATCTCTTTAGCCACACATTTATCCTCTCTATCCTCCTATTTCTATACTCACTAGCATGTGGCACATGGAGTAATCCAGAGATTACAACCTTTGAGGTCCTGTTTTTTAATCTGCTATCTAGATCCCTTAATTCTCATTGGAGGGCCTCATCCCTCTTTCTAAGTATGTCTAACCATGAGAACCATGACCTCTGACTGTTTGACCTCCCCCTTCAGAACGCCCTGCAGCCGTTCTGTGACACCCTTGACCCTGGCCCCAGGGAGGGAACGCACCATCCTGGAGTCACTTCTATGGCCACAGAAGCGCCTGTCCTCACTATTGAGTCTCCTACCAGTATTTCTCTTCCTCTCTTACTCCTCCTCCTCTTGTGCAGCTGAGCCACCCATAGCGCGGTGAACTTGGCTCTGGCTGCACTCTCCAGAGGCACCTTCACCCTCACTGTTTTTCAACATAAAGAAACGATTCTTGAGTGGGATGCACTCTGGGGTTTCCCTGACTACCTGCTTGCCTCCCTTCTTCTGACTGGTGGTCAACCATTCCTCCTCCGACTGCACTTCCTTAAGCTGCGGGGTAACCACATGTAAAAATATGCTATCCGTGCGTAACCCTCAGCCTCGCGGATGCACCGCCGTTGTCTCCAGCTGTCGCTCGGGCTCCGAAACCCGTTGCTCTGATTGGTCAAAGCATTGCCCTGAGGAACGAGCCAGCGAATGGCTGCCACTTATTTTGTTCAGCCGAAACAGCAGGAAGAACATGTGCGTACGTACATTGTGATGCAGGCAAAAATACTGCGGACGCTGGAAATCTGTAACGGAAACAGAAAACGCTGGAGAAACTCATCAGGTCTGACAGCGTCTGTGGAGAGAGAGAAAGAGTTAACGTTTCGAGTCCGTATGACTCTTCTTCAGAGACTTGAAACGTTAACCCTGTCTCTCTCTCCACAGATGCTGCCAGACCTGCTGAGTTTCTCCAACGTTTTCTGTTGTTGTTGTTGTTGTACATACATTGTGCCTGCTTCAGCAAAACAAAATAAGTGACAGCCATGAAACTGCCTGTTCTGCCCCTCCTGCTAGGGGCAGGTGAATACAGTCAGACCCAGGAGCACAGCCGGAACAGACAATGCTCTGGATGCTGACACTTTGTTCTTCCTCATCCAGGAGGCTGTCACCTGCAGCCTTCACCTGATTGGTTCCTGGAAAGGCCAATCAATGCCACTCCTGCGGCACACAGAGTCACGCCCTCGGCTCCCATTGGTCAATCCCACAATCTGCCTCCGCCGAGATCCTGAGGGCCCACTGGATCGCGCACGCGCGGCTTTATTGCTGCGGGGGCGGGGGGGGGGGGGGTGTGTGGGGCTGGGGAGAGGCGGATTCCTCACCTCCACCAATCAGGGAGCTGCCTCCCCACCCCGCCCCTCCACCAAGGCTGCGATGATTGATTCGTCGGATCGACTGCGCCGCGTAGAGGGAGGGGGCGGGAGCCACATGACTGACTGCCAGGCTGACCAATGGAAGATCAAATCGGGGTGGGCGCTAAAAGGGCTCGCGCGACAAACAGTTTTAACCGTCAGAACCTGAGGCAGAGTCAGAGAGACAGTCAGAGGCAGAGAGAGAGACAGTCAGAGAGAGAGGAATACTGATAGTCAGAGAGAGGGTGACTGACATTCAGAGAGAGAGAGAGAGAGAGAGAGACAGTCAAAGAGAGTCTGACAGTCCGACAGAGAGAGACTGACAGTCAGAGAGAGAGAGACAGTCAGAGAGAGAGGAATACCGATAGTCAGAGGGAGATTGACATTCAGAGAGAGAGCCTGACAGTCAGACAGAGGGAGACTGACTGAGAGCGAGAGAGACTGACATTCAGAGAAAAGAGAGAGACTGACAGTCAGAGAGAGAGAGAGAGACAGAGAGAGAGGAATACTGACAGTCAGAGAGTAAAATACTGATAGTCAGAGAGAGACAGTCAGAGAGAGTCTGGCAGTCTGACAGAGGGAGACTGACATTCAGAGAAAAGAGAGAGACTGACAGTCAGAGAGAGAGAGACAGTCAGAAAGAGAGAGGAATACCGATAGTCAGAGAGAGGGAGACTGACATTCAGAGAGAGAGAGAGCCTGACAGTCAGACAGAGGGAGACTGACTGAGAGCGAGAGAGACTGACATTCAGAGAAAAGTCAGAGACTGACAGTCAGAGAGAGAGGAATACTGACAGTCAGAGAGTGGAATACTGACAGTCAGAGAGTGGAATACTGATAGTCAGAGAGAGAAAGACAGTCAGAGAGAGTCTGACAGTCTGACAGAGGGAGACTGACAGAGAGTGAGAGAGAGACTGACAGCCAGAGAGAGAGAGACTGACATTCAGAGAAAAGAGAGAGACTGACAGTCAGAGAGAGAGAGACAGTCAGAGAGAGCGAGGAATACTGACAGTCAGAGAGTGGAAAACTGATAGTCAGAGAGCGGGAAACTGACATTCAGAGAGAGAGAGAGAGAGACTGGCAGTCAGACAGAGGGAGACTGACAGATAGAGGGAGACTGACAGAGAGAGTGTGACAGTCAGAGAGAGAGAGAGACTGACAGTCAGAGAGTGAGTCAGTGAAGGTCAGTGTGTGAGAGAGAGAAAAAGAGACATACCTCCTCAGACGCACACACACACAGTGTGAGACAGTGACAGGCTGTTATCGGTCTATAGACAGACAGGCAGAGACACACATGAAACAGAGCTGATCACCTGTAGATAGCAAGCACCATATGGATATATAAGCCCAGAGAAAGATATTGGCAATTCCTAATATAGTGCACAAACTACCATTCAGTTACCCTGCAGATAGGTAAACACAGATAGAGATTGCAATAGAAATACACAGAGTGGTCTGGAAGGTGTACACATTGTGAGAGAGGTCAGTCAGTGAGTGAAGCAGATATCGAGGCCATTTGGTGAGAGGGACTGAAACGAAGAGCTAGAGACACGCGGAATTCTTCAAGATGGCATCATTCTGTCCCAAATGTACTAAACCTGTCTACTTTGGTAAGTGCACCATTCTCAGAGAGCTCTGTGATTCACAATACAGAACGGGCTTCATATATTAACCTGTCCACCCCCATCGATCAGGAGGGCAAATGATCCCTGACCTCACCGAACAATAAGGAGGGCAAATGATCTCTATGATGTGATCCATTGTTCAGGTGGGGGAATGATCCCTGGTGTGATCCATTGATCAAGAGGGGGAATGATCCCTGACCAGATCCACTGATCATGAGGGGGAAATGATCCCTGATGTGATCCACTGATCAGGAGGAGGGAGAGTGATCTTTGATGTGATCCACTGATCAGAAGGGGATGATCCTTGGTGTGATCCATTGATCAGGAGGGGATGATCCTTGGTGTGATCCATTGATCAGGAGTGGGAATGTCCTCTGAAGTGATCCATTGATCAGGAATGGGAATGATCCCTGAGCGTGATCCATTGATCAGGAGTGGGAATGATCCCTGAGCGTGATCCATTGATCAGGAGTGGGAATGATCCCTGATGTGATCCATTGATCAGGAGTGAGAATGACCTCTGAAGTGATCCATTGATCAGGAATGGGAATGATCCCTGAGCGTGATCCATTGATCAGGAGTGGGAATGATCCCTGATGTGATCCATTGATCAGGAGTGGGAATGACCTCTGAAGTGATCCATTGATCAGGTGGGGGAATGATCCCTGACGTGATCCATTGATCAGGAATGGGAATGATCCCTGATGTGATCCATTGATCAGGAGTGAGAATGACCTCTGAAGTGATCCATTGATCAGGAATGAGAATGATCCCTGAGCGTGATCCATTGATCAGGAGTGGGAATGACCTCTGAAGTGATCCATTGATCAGGTGGGGGAATGATCCCTGACGTGATCCATTGATCAGGAATGGGAATGATCCCTGAGTGTGATCCATTGATCAGGAGTGGGAATGATCCCTGATGTGATCCATTGATCAGGAGTGGGAATGACCTCTGAAGTGATCCATTGATCAGGTGGGGGAATGATCCTTGACGTGATCCATTGATCAGGAATGGGAATGATCCCTGATGTGATCCATTGATCAGGGATGGGAATGGCCTCTGATGTGATCAATTGATCAGGTGGGGGAATGATCCCTGATGTGATCCATTGATCAGGGGTGGGAATGGCCTCTGATGTGATCAATTGATCAGGTGGGGGAATGATCCCTGACGTGTTTGTTCCATAATTATTCATCTTTCCTTGGTGCTTTTAGTTGTTAAATGCAAAGTGTTCTTACTGAGGAAAGTTACCTTTGTGGATCGAACTGCTTCAGTTCTAGTGTTTTGCTGGATGTAAGATCTGCAAGAAGTGTCTGTTTTATTTGGAAAGAAAGTCAGGTATTTTCAAAAGGACAGGAGCAATTTTTTTCAGAGCTGAACCTCAGAATTTGGGAGTCAATGGATAGTAATCCCTTTCTCCCTTCTTCGGAGTTGTGTGTTGTTTTTATTAAGGGGTTGGAGAGGGGATTGTTTCTGGCTGCCACCAACAACGATGCACTGAGGTGGGTCTTTTAAAAAAAGATTAAAAATAACTCCCACCCTGCTCCTAGTTACAACAGCCCTCCTATTTCTATAGAAAAGAAGAGAATTGGTATCTCGGTACTGTCATTGAGAAAAGAGAGTGGATTCAGTATAGGTAAAATATCTGCCTGTATCTGTGTGAGAGAGAGGGAATGTGAGAAAGAGAGGGGAAGTGGAAGAGAGAGCGAGACACTGAGCAAAGAGAGGGGAATCGGAGAAGAGAAGGAAGCCTCTCAGGGCAAGAGAGGGAAAGAGAGGCTGTAGGCAGCAGGCAACATTGCTCGCTTACACACTTACAGCTTATTTTATTTATTTAGCACTCCGATTTTCCAACTCTTTAAAAAAAATCTTTATTTTTCCCTCTAAAACCCTCCTCCTAGCCTGGCTTTCATGTTCACAAACTATTGCTGGAACAACAATAACCAAAGAAAAAAGTTAAACCCTTTGCAAGAGCTTTCTTCCCCTTCTATATCTATTTTTATTATTTGTTCCTGGGATGTGGGTGTCACTGGCTAGGCCAGCATTTATTGCCCATCCCAAATTGCCCTTGTTCAGAGGGCATTTTTAAGAGTCAACCACATTACTGAGAGTCTGGAGTCACATGTAGGTCAGACCAGGTAAGGACAGCAGATTTCCCTCCCTAAAGGACATTAGTGACCAGATGGGTTTTTACAACAATCGACAATGTTTCATGGTCATCATCAGACTTTTAATTCCAGATTTTTATTGAATTCAAATTCCACCATCTGCCGTGGTGGGATTCGAACCCTGGTCCCCAGAGCATTACCCTGGGTCTCTGGAAAATGAGTCCAGTGACTATACCACCACCTCCCCTATATTTGTCAAATAAATTATTTTGTGAGTAAAGTTTAAAGTAGAGAGCTCCAGGGTGCAAGGAGAAAAAAATATTGTGGAGGAATTCAGTTTTTATTTAATAAAAACAAAAAAACTGCGGATGCTGGAAATCCAAAACAAAAACAGAATTACCTGGAAAAACTCAGCAGGTCTGGCAGCATCGGCGGAGAAGAAAAGAGTTGACGTTTCGAGTCCTCATGACCCTTTGACAGAACTTGAGTGAAGTTCTGTCGAAGGGTCATGAGGACTCGAAACGTCAACTCTTTTCTTCTCCGCCGATGCTGCCAGACCTGCTGAATTTTTCCAGGTAATTCTGTTTTTGTTCCAGTTTTTATTTGTTCCCTTATGCTTTTCTTCAGATGGTTCTGCAATAGAATGATCTGTCTGTCTGTATACAAGCTATTTTTGGCTGTCATTGTGTCTGCTTTTTGATGTGTAGAAAATTTTGGAAGTCCACTTAATCCCGAAGAATCTGACCTTCCAGGCGTGGAGTTTGCTTCAGTCTCAATCACTGGAGCAGGATGACAAGTTGGGAAGGATGAATGAAGGAAAAGTGTTCAATTGTTGTCATGGCTGCCTACCCTACACTGGGTCTCCTTTCTTCAATATCCTTTAATAGAGGCTTAACCTTCAAGTAGTGCCCAAAAATCAAAAAAACAGCCTTGGAGAAAATCTCAAAATGAGCCCATGGGAAAACAATTATTGTGACCCTTGCTTGGGATGCTGACTGCCAGTGAACTGTGGGAGATGGGGGGAACTGTGAAAAATTACAATGTTATAGCTGCCCTCTCTATGTACCTTTCATCAATTGGTCCACCGGTATAATCTGGTCCAGTTCTATTCTCATTGTAGTGCTTTATTTAGTTGCAGAGTTAGAGCGATGGAACATTGTACAATATGATTATCTCGAATTATGTGGAATGTAACAGCACAGAAAGAAGCTATTTGACTCAACTGGCCTATATTCCATATGGATAAGATAAGGCTGAAGCATTCGCAACAATCTTCAGCCAGAAGTGCCAAGTGGATGATCCATCTCGGCCTCCTCTAGAGGTCCCCAGCATCATAGATGCCAATTTTCAGCCAATTCGATTCACTCCATGTGATATCAAGAAATGGCTGAAGGCACTGGATACTGCAAAGGCTATGAGCCCTGACAATATCCGGCAATAGTACTGAAGACCTGTGTTCCAGAACTTGCTGCTCCCCTAGCCAAGCTGTTCCAGTACAGCTACAACATTGGCATCTACCCAGCCAAGTGGAAAATTGCCCAGGTATGTCCTGTACACAAAAAGCAGGACAAATCCAACCCAGTCAATTACTGCTCCATCAGTCTACTCTCCATCATCAGTAAAGTAATGGAAGGGGTCATCAGCAGTGCTATCAAGTGGCACTTGCTTAGCAATAACCTGCTCACTGATGCCCAGTTTGGGTTCCGCCAGGGCCACTCAGCCCCTGACCTCATTACAGCCTTGGTTCAAACATGGACAAAAGAGCTGAACTCCTGAGGTGAGGTGAAAGTGACTGCCCTTGACATCAAGGCAGCATTTGACTGAGTGTGGAATCAAGGAGCCTTAGCGAAACTGGAGTCAATGGGAATCATGGGGAAAACCCTGCTGTTTAGACTCATATCTAGCACAAAGGAAGATGGTTGTGGCTGTTGGAGGTCAGTCATCTCAACTCCAGGACATCACTGCAGGAGTTCCTCAGGGGAGGCCCAACCATCTTCAGTTGCTTCATCAATGACCTTCTTTCCATCATAAGGTCAGAAGTGGGGATGTTCGCTGATGATTGCACAATATTCAGCACCATTCACAAGTCCTCAGATACTGAAGCAGTCCATGTCCAAATGCAGCAAGACCTGGACAATATCCAGGCTTGGGCTGACAAGTGGCAAGTAACATTCCTGCCACACAAGTGTCAGACAATAACCATCTCCAACAAGAGAGAATCCCACCATTGCTCCTTGACATTCAATGGTATTACCATCACTGAATCGACACTATCCCCCACTATCAACATCCTGGGGGTTACCATTGACCAGAAACTGAACTGGACTAGCTATATAAATACTGTGGCTACAACGGCGGGTCAGAGGCTAGGAATCATGTGACGAGTAACTCACTTCCTGACTCCCCAAAGCCTGTCCACCATCTACAAGGCACAAATCAGGAATGTGATGGAATACTCCCCACTTGCCTGGATGAGTGCAGCTCTTACGACACTGAAGAAGCTTGACACTGTCCAGGACAAAGCAGTCCATTTGATTGGCACCACATCCACAAACATTCACTCCCTCCACCACCGACGCACAGTAGCAGCAGTGTGTGTACCGTCTACAAGATGCACTGCAGGAACTCACCAAGGCTCCTTAGACAGCACCTTCTAAACCCATGACCACTACCATCTAGAAGGACAAGGGCAGCAAATAGATGGGAACACCACCAGCTGGAAGTTCCCCTCCAAGTCACTGACCATCCTGAGTTGGAAATATATCATTATTCCTTCACTGTCGCTGGGTCAAAATCCTGGAACTCCCTCCCTAACAGCACTGTGGGTGTACCCACACCACATGGACTGCAGCGGCTCAAGAAGGCAGCTCACCACCACCTTCTCAAGGGCAATTAGGTATGGGCAATAAATCCTGGATCAGCCAGTGAATCCCACATCCCATGAATGAATAATAAAAAAATTATTTTCCCATCTTCCTTCATCATACCCTCCTAACCTATTCTTCTATTCCTTTCTCCCACGTGTTATCTAGCATCCCCTTTTGAATGCTATTGAAATTGTTAGGAAATTTCACATTCTCAATGCTAAGTAAAGAAGTTTCTTCTGAATTTCTTATGGGATTTATTACATTACATCTTCCATGTCTTAGATTAATGGCTGGTCCATAGTTAGGAGCAGACAGCGTTCCTGCAGATGTGACTCCAGGATGGTATGTTGCCTCTCTGGTGCCAGGGTCAAGAATGTCACGGAGCAGCTGCAGGACGTTCTTTTGGGGAAGGGTGATCAGCCTGAGGTCGTTGTCCACACTGGGACCAATGACATAGGCAGGAAAAGGGATGAAGTCATGAAAGCAGATTTTAGGGAATTAGGAAGGAAATTAAAAAGCAGAACCTCAAGAGCAGTAATCTCAGGATTACTCCCAGTGCTACGTGCTAGTAAGCATAAGAATAGGAAGATTGAGCAGTTCAATACGTGGCTGGAGAAATGGAATAGGAGGGAGGGCTTTAGATTTCTGAGGCATTGGGATCGGTTCTGGGGCAGGTGGGACCTGTACAAGAAGGACGGGTTACACTGTAACAGGACTGGGACTAGTGGCCTCATGGGGAGGTTTGCTGGTGCTGTTGGGGAGGGTTTAAACTAGATTGGCAGGGGGAAGGGAACCTGAGGGAATATTCAGAGTGGAGAGGAGAAAAACTGGCAGTGGGAAGTAGTGAAGTATCAACTGATAATGAGGATATATCAGAGAGTAATGTCAAGGTAGGTAGAATACTTGGAGAGTTTGATAGAATTAGAATAGGCAATAGCAAGTCATCAGATGGGGTCAGAATAAGGGGGAAAGTAAAAAAAACCTAAATCAGGGTTAATGTGCATGTATGTGAATGCACGGAGTGTGATTAATAAGACTGGTGAACCGCAGGCACAGGTTGGCAAATGAAATTATGTTACTATTGCTATAACAGAGACCAGGCTCAAAGAAGGGCAGGACTGAGTGTTAAATGTCCCTGGGTACAAGGTGTTCAGGAGAGACAGGAAATGAAGAAAAGGTGGGGCCTGGTGTGGCAATATTGACTAAAGATGGCATTACAGTGCTGGAGAGAGGTCAAGGACAGAATCTCTCTGGCTGGAGGTAAGGAATGAAAAAGGTGCAATAACATTGATTGGTGTAGTATACAGACCATCAGCCAATGGGAAGTAGAGAAACAAATTTGCAAAGAAATTAAGGAGAGGTGCAAGAATTATAGAGTAATCATAATGGGGGACTTCAATTATTCAAGTATAGACTTAGATAGGAATAGTACAAAGGGACAAGAGGGGCGAGAGTTCCTGGAATGTGTTCAAGGTAATTTTCTGCAGCAGTATGTTTCCAGTCCAATGAGAGGACATGTACTTTGGACCTGGTTCTGGGGAACGAGTTGGCCCAAGTGGATCAAATATCAGTGGGATAGCCTCTAAGGAACAGTGACCATTGTATCATAAGATTTAGGTTAATCATGGGAAAGGACAGGGAACAATCCAGAGCAGAGATAAGTAATTGGGGTAAAGCCAACTTCGATGGGATGAGAATGCATCTGAGTTGAGTGAGTTGGAATCAAATGTTGGCAGAAAAGACGGTGGCTGAACAACGGGCCACCTTCAAAGAAAAAGTATTGCAGGCAATGTCAAGATATATTCCTCTGAAGAGGAAAGGTAGACAAATGAATCCAGAGCACCCTGGATGACAAGAGAGATAGAGGTAAAGATGTAAGGGAAGGAGTGTGCGTACAATAGATGTCTGGTAGAAAATACCATGGTGAATCAGGCTGAATACAGAAGGACCTTTTTTTTTATTCATTCATGGGATGTGGGTGTCACTGTTCAACTGCCCTTGTTTAGAGAGCATTTAAGAATCAACCATATTGCTTTGGTTCTGGCGTCACATGTAGGCCAGACCCAGTGAGGACAACAGATTTCCTTCCCTAAAGGGCATTAGTGAACCAGATGGGTTTTGTACAACGATGGTTTCATGGTTATCATTAGACTTTTAATTCCAGCTTTTTATTGAATTCAGATTCTACCATCTGCCATGGGAGGGTTCAAATCCAGGTCCTGAGATCATTACCCTGGGTCTCTGTATTACTAGTCCAGTGACAATACCATTATACCATCACCTCCCCTTGACAGGAGGGAAGTGAAGAAACTAATAAGAAAAGCAAGGAGAGAGCATGAAAAGAGGCTGGCAGCCAACATAAAAGACATGTATAGCTACCCCATCCTGTGCTCTCGCTGGCCCTTTTGCCCTGTCTGCTGGATGGGAGTTGATTTTGCCAATCTCCTCCTTGTCCAATTCTCCCCTCCCCGTGCTGATGCAGTAGTTTCTGTCAGTGCTCCATTTCTAGCCATTCTTCTCCATGTCTTCCTCCAGAATGTCTGTTTGCTTGTCTTCCTTGTAATCCACGAGTTGATTGTGGATGTGTGCATCGACATTTCAGCCTTGATGGAACCCTGGCTGAAGGGTGACAATACCTTCTCCTAACTGAAGCCTCCTGCCCTGCTCTATCTTCCATCATTTGCCTTGCTCAGACCATCGTGATGGTGTGGCCCTTATAACCAAATCACACCTTGTATTATTCTCCAGCACATCCTGCTTCCCCTCTAATTCTTACTTCATCTGTATTCACCCTGGAAAAAACTCTTACCCCCACCCCCCCCACCCCCCGCAACCCGTTCACTTTGAAATTCACTCTCAAATTTCCAATTGTCTGGCCTTTGTCCCTCCAGACCCAACATTTCTGCAGCTACCTATTTGCTCAACCACATCCTCGCCTCCACCTTCGATTCCTCAAAGCACCGGAGAAGTTTCACCAATGGTTACTTTGCAAGACCCTCCAAATCTACTGGCAAGAAAGGCGGTCCAACAGCAGCTTCCTCTCCCAAACCAATTTGCCAAGGATTGAGGCACCAATCACTCAAAACCAGCTCCATTCTGCAGGAAACGTCATTCATATGCCTGACACCAGACTCCCGAAGCAGCTCTCTACTCAGAGCTCAGTCACTGGAGGAGACTCCCAGGAGGACAGTTGAAACGCTTTAGGAGTGTTCTCAAAGCTTCCCTGTAGAAGTCAGATATACCCACCAACTCACGGGACCCCGGCCAACTTGGAGAAAGTTCACTCGGGAAGGTACTGAGCACATCAAGAAACATCATCAGGAGGTAAAGTCAAGGTGTTGGAGGGTGTGCACAAACCTTCAAATGACTCATCTACCTGAGCCTCCAAACACCACCTGCCCCACATGTGACAGAGTCTGTAGATCGTGTATTGGACTTGTCAGCCATCTCAGAACCCATCAAATCAGACTGGAAGCAAGTCATCCTCAATCCCGAGGTCCTGCCTAAGAAGAAAAAAGTCATTAACCTCCCCCACCCTGGCCGTTTTACCTGGCATGACTGCAAGGCAGGGGTGTAGTGGTATTATCACAAGACTAGTAATCCAGAGACCTGGGCTAATGCTCTAGGGACCTGGGTTCGAATCCTGCCAAGGCAGATGGTGGAATTAGAATTCAATAAAAATCTGGAATCAAAAGTCTAATGGTGACTGTGAAATCACTGCCGATTTTCCTAAAAACCTGTCTCCTCCACAATTGTTACCAAGATTGAAACCACCTGATCAGCTGTCTCTGTCACTTCCCTAGTCCACCCATCCAAACTGCTCTGTCCCACCCAGCCCTGAATTTGCCTCTTTCTCTAGTTTTTCTCCTGCCCTCTCTGAGCTCATCTTGTCTTAGAGACCCCCCCCACCCTTGCTCTCTTGATCTTATTCCCATTAAACTGCTGAGCACCCAACTTTGCTGTGCTATCTCCAACCTCCTTTTCAAGGCCTTCTGGAAGTCCAAGTAGATAACATCCATTGGCTCTCCTTTGTCTAACCTGCTCGTTACCTCCTCAAAGAATTCTAACAGATTTGTCAGGCATGACCTCCCCTTGATGAAACCATGCTGACTTTGCCCTATTTTACCATGCACTTCCAAGTATTCTGAAATTTCATCCTTAATAATGGACTCTAAAATCTTACCAACGACCGAGGTCAGGCTAATTGGCCTGTAATTTCCCGTCTTTTGCCTCACTCCCTTCTTAAACAGGGGGGTTACATTAGCGATTTTCCAGTCCTCCGGGACCCTCCCTGACTTGAGTGATTCCTGAAAGATCACCACTAACTCCTCCACTATTTCTTCAGCTATCTCCTTCAGAACTCTGGGGTGTAATCCATCTGGTCCAGGTGATTTATCCACCTTCAGACCTTTCAGTTTTTCTAGCACCTTCTCCTTGGTAATGGCCACCATACTCACCTTTGTTACCTCTACACTCAGCTATTCCACCGTTCCTTCACTGTCGCTGGGTCACAATCCTGGAACTCCCTCCCTAACAGCACTGTGGGTGTACCTACACCACATGGGCTGCAGCGATTCAAGAAAGCAGCTCACCACCACCTTCTCAAGGGCAATTAGGGATGGGCAATAAATGCTGGGCTAGCCAGCGAAGCACACATCCCATGAATGAATTTTTAAAATTCCAACGCACTCCTGCCTGGCCTCCCGCATTCTACCCTCTATAAATCTGAGGTCTTTCAAGACTCTGCTGCCTGCATGTTACACCTCACCTAATGCCATCAGCCTTATGCTCGCTGACCTACACTGGACCCTGGTTAAAGAAATTAAATTATTCGATTTTTCAGTTTTCATCCTTGTTTTTAAATCCCTCCATGGCTTTGCCCCTCCCCACGGCTTTGATCACTTCCAACCCCACAATCTGCTGAGATCTCTGTGCTCCTTTAATTCTGGTTTCTTGAGCATTCCTGATTTTAATCACTCCAGCACTGGTGGTCATGCCTTCTAAGAGGGAGGCAATGGCAAAGTGGTATTGTTGCTAGACTGGTATTCCAGAAATCCATGGTAATGCTCTGGGGACCCAGCTTCGAATCCATTCAATTTGAATTAAATAAAAATCTGGAATTAAAAGTCTGATGATGTTTCTGAAGAAGGGCAATTCAGGATGAGCAATAAATGCCCACATTTCAGACCTTTCAGTTTTTCTAGCACCTTCTCCTTGGTGATGCCCACATCATGTAAATTAATTTTAAAATGCTGCCTGGCTCCCAAGCTCTGGAATTCACTCCCTAAACCTCTGCTTTTTTATCTTTTGTTCCTCCTTTATGACAGTCCTTAAAAGCAAACTCCTTGGCTAAGCTTTTTATCATGTGACATTTTTTAGTGCTTCTGTGAAGCGCCTTGGGACATTTTATTGTGTTATAGGCAGTATATAAATATAAGCTTTGTTTATTGTATGGGGTCACCTCCCAGGCAATCTCTTGTATTGATAAGAGTCTCCACCTATAAACATTGGAGCTCTGCTGACCCTGGGGTCCTCTGTTTATCTTGGTTAAATATTTCTCTGTCATGATGCATCCTGATTCAATGACCTCTGCTAGGAATCTGGGTCAGAATGACTGGTTGAACCCAGTCAAGAGAATGATTAACATTCCTACCATTTCTACAGTTGGTTTAAAAGGCTGATACTAACTCTCGTGTTTTTAATCTTTCTTGAATTGGAAGGGTTTGATTGTTGATCTGTCAGGCTGAGGATTTTGATTCTGGACCTGTCAGACTGAAGGTTTGACTGTGGATGTGTCACACTGAAGAGTTTGACTGTGGACGTGTCAGTCTGAAGGGTTTGACTGTGGACGTGTCAGTCTGAAGGGTCTGATTGTGGAAGTGTCAGTCTGAAGGGTCTGATTGTGGAAGTGTCAGTCTGAAGGGTCTGATTGTGGAAGTGTCAGTCTGAAGGGTCTGATTGTGGAAGTGTCAGTCTGAAGGGTCTGATTGTGGAAGTGTCAGTCTGAAGGGTCTGATTGTGGAAGTGTCAGTCTGAAGGGTCTGATTGTGGAAGTGTCAGTCTGAAGGGTTTGATTGTGGAAGTGTCAGTCTGAAGGGTTTGAATTTGGGCATGTCAGTCCGAAGGGTTTGAATGTGGACGTGTCAGACTGAAGGGGTGATTGATGATGTGTCAGACTGTAGGGTTTGAATGCGGACAGTCAGTCTGAAGGGTTTGATTGTGGGCGTGTCAGACGTAAGGTTTGATTGGGGACGTGTCAGACTGAAGGGTCTGATTGTGAACATGTCAGCCGGAAGTGTTTGAATGTGGACGTGTCAGACTGACGACTTTGATTGTGGATGTGTCAGACTGAAGGATTTGTTTGCGGACGTGTCAGACTGAAGGGTTTGTTTGTGGACGTGTCAGACTGAAGGGTTTGTTTGCGGACGTGTCAGACCGAAGGGTTTGTTTGCAGATGTGTCAGACTGAAGGGTTTGTTTGCGGACGTGTCAGACTGAAGGATTTGACTGTGGACATATCAGACTGAAGGGTTTGACTGTGGATGTGTCAGACTGAAAGGTTTGATTGTGGACGTGTCAGCCTGTAGGGTCTGATTGTGAACGTGTCAGACTGAAGGGTTTGATTGTGGACGTGTCAATCTGAGGTTTTTGATTGTGGAAGTGTCAGTCTGAAGGGTTTGATTGTATCCGTGGCAGTCGAAGGGTTTGAATTCGGACATATCAGTCTGAAGAGTTTGATTGTGCACGTGTCAGTCTGAGGGGTGATTGATGATGTGTGAGATGGAAAGGTTTGAATGTGGACAGTCAGTCTGAAGGGTTTGATTATTATGTGTGTTAGACTGGAGGATTTTATTGGGGATGTGCCAGACGGAAAGGTTTGATTGTGGACGTGTCAGAACGAAAGCTTTGATTGTGGATGTCTCAGACTGAAGGGTTTGATTGTGGACGTGTCAGACTGAATAGTCTGTTTGTGGATGTGTCAGACTGAAGGGTTTAATTGTGGATGTTTCAGACTGAAGAGTCTGATTGTGGAAGTGTCAGTCTGAAGGGTTTGATTGTGGAAGTGTCAGTCTGAAGGGTTTGATTGTGGAAGTGTCAGTCTGAAGGGTTTGATTGTGGAAGTGTCAGTCTGAAGGGATTGATTGTGGAAGTGTCAGTCTGAAGGGTTTGATTGTGGAAGTGTCAGTCTGAAGGGTTTGATTGTGGAAGTGTCAGTCTGAAGGGTTTGATTGTGGAAGTGTCAGTCTGAAGGGTTTGATTGTGGATGTGTCAGACGGAAGGGTTTGAATGTGAACGTGTCAGACTGAAGGGGTGATTGATGATGTGTCAGACTGTAGGGTTTGAATGCGGACAGTCAGTCTGAAGGGTTTTATTGTGGACGTGTCAGATGGAATGTTTGATTGTGGACGTGTCAGACGGAAGGATTTGTTTGCGGACGTGTCAGATTGAAGTGTTTGTTTGCGGACGTGTCAGACTGAAGGGTTTGTTTTCTGGACGTGTCAGACTGAAGGGTTTGTTTGCGGACGTGTCAGACTGAAGGGTTTGTTTGTGGATATATCAGACTCATGGGTTTGATTGGGGACGTGTCAGATTGAAGCATTTGACTGTGGATATATTAGACTGAAGGGTTTGACTGTGGACCTGTCAGACTGAAAGGTTTGATTGTGGACGTGTCAGCCTGTAGGGTCTGATTGTGAACATGTCAGACTGAAGGGTTTGATTGTGGACGTGTCAATCTGAGGTATTTGATTGTGGAAGTGTCAGTCTGAAGGGTTTGATTGTATACGTGGCAGTCGAAGGGATTGAATTTGGACATGTCAGTCTGAAGAGTTTGATTGTGCACGTGTCAGTCTGAGGGATAATTGATGATGTGTGAGATGGAAAGGTTTGAATGTGGACAGTCAGTCTGAAGGGTTTGATTATTATGTGTGTTAGACTGGAGGACTTTATTGGGGACGTGTCAAACGGAAGGGTTTGATTGTGGACGTGTCAGAATGAAGGCTTTGATTGTGGATGTCTCAGACTGAAGGGTTTAATTGTGGACGCGTCAGACTGGAGTCTGTTTGTGGATGTGTCAGACTGAAGGGTTTGATTGTGGATGTGTCAGACCAAAGGGTTTGATTGTGGAAGTGTCAGTCTGAAGGGATTGATTGTGGAAGTGTCAGTCTGAAGGGATTGATTGTGGAAGTGTCAGTCTGAAGGGATTGATTGTGGACGTGTTGGACAGAAGGCTTTGATTGTGGATGTGTCGGACAGAAGGGTTTGATGGTGGACGTGTCAGACAGAAGGGTTTGATGGTGGACGTGTCAGATTGCAGGGTTTGATGGTGGACGTATCAGATTGAAGGGTTTGATTGTGGATGTGTCAGACTGAAAGGTCTGTTTGTGGACATGTCATAATGAAGGGTTTGTTTGTGGATGTGTCAGATTGCAGGGTTTGATTGGGGATGTTTCAGACTGAAGGGCATAATTGTGGATATATCAGATTGAAGTGTTTGATTGTGGATATATCAGATGGAAGAGTTTGGCTGTGGATGTGTCAGACTGAAGGGTTTGATTGTGGACGTGTCAGACGGAAGAGTTTGATTGTGGATGTATCAGACTGAAGGTTTGAATGTGGATGTGTCAGACTGAAGGGCTTGTTTGTGGACTGTCAGACTGAAGGATTTGATTGTGGATGTGTCAGACTGAAGGATTTGACTGTAGATGTGTCGGACTGAAGGGTTTGACTGTGGACGTGTCAGTCTGACGCATTTGATTGTGGACGTCTTAGTATGAAGGGTTTGATTATGGATGTGTGAGACTGAAGGGTTTGATTGCGGACGTGTCAATCTGAGGTTTTTGATTGTGGAAGTGTCAGTCTGAAGGGTTTGATTGTATATGTGGCAGTCGAAGGGTTTGAATTTGGACATGTCAGTCTGAAGAGTTTGATTGTGCACATGTCAGTCTGAGGGGTTATTGATGATGTGTGAGATGGAAAAGTTTGAATGTGGACAGTCAGTCTGAATGGTTTGATTATTATGTGTGTTAGACTGGAGGATTTTACTGGGGACGTGTCAAATGGAAGCGTTTGATTGTGGACGTGTCAGAATGAAGGCTTTGATTGTGGATGTCTCAGACTGAAGGGTTTAATTGTGGACGTGTCAGACTGAATAGTCTGTTAGTGGATGTGTCAGACTGAAGGGTTTGATTGTGGATGTTTCAGACTGAAGGGTTTGATTGTGAATGTTTCAGACTGAAGGGTTTGATTGTGGAAGTGTCAGTCTGAAGGGTTTGATTGTGGAAGTGTCAGTCTGAAGGGTTTGATTGTGGATGTGTCAGACTGAAGGGTCTGTTTGTGGACATGTCATAATGAAGGGTTTGTTTGAGGATGTGTCAGATTGCAGGGTTTGATTGGGGATGTTTCAGACCGAAGGCCATAATTGTGGATGTGTCAGATTGAAGTGTTTGATTGTGGATATATCAGATGGAAGAGTTTGGTTGTGGATGTGTCAGACTTAAGGGTTTGAATGCGGACGTGTCAGACTGACGGCTTTGATTGTGGATGTGTCAGACTGAAGGATTTGACTGTAGATGTGTCGGACTGAAGGGTTTGATTGTCGATGTGTCAGAATGAAGGGTTTGATTGTGGACATGTCAGACTAACGCATTTGATTGTGGACGTCTTAGTATGAAGGGTTTGATTATGGACGTGTGAGACTGAAGGGTTTGAATGTGGATGTGTCAATCTGAGGTTTTTGATTGTGGAAGTGTCAGTCTGAAGGGTTGGATTGTAGATGTGTCAGCCTGAAGGGTTTGAATGTGGACAGTCAGTCTGAAGGATTTGATTGTGGATGTGTCAGTCTGTAGGAAAACAATAAAAAAAGAACACACTAGAAAAACTCAGCAGGTCTGGCAGCATCTGTGGTTGTTGAACTCAATGTCCGGAAGGCTGTAATGTGCCTAATCGGAAGATGAGGTGGTGTTCCTCCAGTTTGCTTTGAGTTTCACTGGAACATTGCAGCAGGCCAAGGACGGACATGTGGGCATGAGAGCAGGGTGGAGTGTTGAAATGGCAAGTGACAGGGAGGTCTGGGTAATGCTTCCGGACAGACCGAAGGTGTTCCGCAAAGCAGTCACCCAGCCTGCTTTTAGTCTCCCCAGTGTAGAGGAGACCACATTGGGAGCAGCAAATATGTTAGACCAAATTGAAGGAGGTGCAAGTGAATCGCTGCTTCACCTGAAGGCCTTGGACGGTGATGGTAGGGGAGGTAAAGGGGCAGGTGTTGCACCTTCTGCAATTTCATCGGATGGTGCCGTGGGTAGGGGATGAGGAGTTGGGGGTGGTGGAGGAGTGGATCAGGGTGTCCCGGAGGGAACGGTCCCTACGGAATGCCGACAGTGGGTGTGAGGGGGAAAATGTGTTTGGTGGTGGCATCATGCTGGAGTTGGTGGATATGGCGGAAGATGATCCTTTCAATGCGGAGGCTGGTGGGGTGAAAACTGAGGACAAGGGGGACCCTTTCATGGTTCTGGGAGGGAGGGGAATGTGTGAGTGCAGAGGTGCGGAAGATGGATCGGACATAACTGAGCTCCCTGTCAACCACCGTGGGTGGGAACCTTGGTTAGGGAAAACATGTCAGAAGTGTCATTTTGAAATGTGGCATCATCAGAACAGATGTGATGGAGGCGAAGGACCTGAGAGAATGGGATGGAGCTCTTACAGGAAGCGGAGTGTGAGGAGCTGTGGGAGTTGGTAAGCTTGTAATGAATAATGGTGGACAGCCTATCACCGGAAATGGAGTCAGAGAGGTTAAGGAAGGGAATTGTTGTAGATGGACCATGTGAAGGTGATAGAGGGGTGGAAATTGAAAGCAAAATTGATCAATTTTTCCAAGTTCAGGTGAAAGCATGAAGCGGCACTGATACAGTCATCGATGAACCAAGAAAAGAGTTGTGGGTCTGAAGGGTTTGACTGTTGATGTGTCAGACTGAAAGTGCATGTCCTGGGTTCCGGGCAGATGTTTGTGAATTCTCTGAGCTTTTAACTCCACCTGAGGTGAAGGGCGGTAGGTGGGTGGGGTGGCAGGTGGATGCGATGGGTGGGTGAGTGAGTAGGTGGGTCAGAGAATCTTGTGACAGTGTATTTAGTCTTTAAAGGCAGAGGGTCATGGTTGAGCTTTCAGATCAGTACTTGAAGTACAAAACCAGAGACAAGTCATCTGGGAGTCCCGAACCGTGCATTCCTTTAACTCACTGACTTTCTTTTCAATTATACATCGGTGTAACAGCCAAGAAGAGAAAATGTCTGTCTCCCTGATCTCCAGTACTAATTGAGCATTCTCCAGGGCATCAGTTGAACAGTCTATCTGCAATATCTATCCCAGCCTGACTGCCTTGCACTGAGCATGTTTCCATAGCCTCAGCAGCACAAAAGAACCATTATGTCCTGTTGAGTATTTCGTCCCGTATATTACCAAGAATTTAACAGCTCAGAACCAGGCTATTCAACCCACTTGGTTTGTGCTCTACATGAGCCTCCTCCCACCCTACATCATTTCACCCTATCAGCATAACCTCCTCCCTCATGTACTTACCTCGCTGTAGCTACTTGCTACAACCACTCCCTGTGTGGTGAGTTCTACATTCTAAGCGCTCTCTGAGTAAAGAATTTACTATTGGATTTATTAGTGCCTATCTAATATTCATGCTCTCTAGCTTTGGTCTGCCCCCACAAGTGGAAACACCTTCTACAACTACTCTCTCAAATCCCTTCATAAACAACTT